>NW_025721159.1:300000-513757 GCF_922984935.1 Meles meles | reverse complement strand
ATAAAACTGCACAGGGTACAGACTGTATAAAACAATAGGACCTGTCCATATGCTATCTACAAGGGACACATTTGGAACCTAAGGATGCGTCCATACTGCAAGTGAAGGGATGGAGAGCCATCTTCCATAACAAGAGGACTCAAAAGAAAGCTTGGGTAGTGATTCTCATATCAGATAAATTAGATCTTAAGCTAAAAACTGCAGTCAGAGATACAGAAAGACACTACATCATTCTGAAACGGTCTATCCTCCAAGATCTAACAATTGTAAATATTTATGACCCCAACATGGCAGAACCAACTACATAAGCCAATTCTTTTTAAAAAAAAATATTTTATTTATTTATTTGCCAGACAGAGATCACAAGTAGGTAGAGAGGCAGGCCGAGGGGGAGGGGAACAGACCCCCTGCTCTGCAGAGAGCTCAATGTGGGGCACAATCCCTGGACCCTGGGATCATGACAAGAGCTGAAGGCAGGGGCTTTAACCCTCTGAGCCACCCAGGTGCCCACATAAGCCAATTCTTAACCAAAATAAGGAGTCATTTTCTCTGAGGAACTAACTGAGGGTAATGGAAAGGAGGGTTATGGGAGGTAGGGTAAGCCTGGCGGTGGGTACTGTGGAGGGCATGTATTGAATGGACCACTGGGTTTCATGCTTAAACAATGAATTCTGGAATACTGAAAAGAAATTTAAAAAATAAATAAAAATCTTAAAAATAAATAAAGAGTCACAGTGATAAAATATGTTAATTATATGGGATCTTAACACACAACTATCAGCAATGGACACATTATCTAAGGAGAAAACCAACACAGAAACAAGAGCTTTGAGTGATACACAAGGCTAGATGGACATCATAGATATATGCAGGACCTTCCACCCAAAAACAAGATACACTTATTGAACACACATGGAACTTTTCCAGAACAGATCACATACTAGGTCACAAGATAGGGCTCAACAGATATCAAAAGACTGAGATCATCCATGCATATTCTCAGACATCATTTTTTTTTTGAAACTTGAACTCAAATAGAAGAAAAAGTTTGGAAAGAATTCAAACGCTTGGAAACTAAGGACCATCCTTCTCAAGAATGTCCAGATCAACCAGGAAATCAAAGAAGAACTTAAAACAATTTATGGAAACCAGTGCGAATGAAAACACGTTGGTCTAAAATCTGTGGGATCCAGCAAAGGCAGTCCTTAGTCCTAAATCCTAAGGGGGAAATAGGTATCTGTCCAAGCCTCACTGAAAAGAATTGAAAAACCTTGAATACAGCAACTTCCTTTACACATTGAAGAACTAGAAAATAATAATAAAAAAAATAAGCCAAAGGCACAGAAAGAATCAAGATAAAAGCAGAGAACAATGAGTTAGAAACTAAAGATACAGTAGAACACATCAATCGAAATAGAAGATGGTTCATTGAAAGAAATAAATTACATTGATAAACCACTGGCCAAACTATTCCAAAAGAGAAGATAAAGGTTCCAAATCAATAAAATTATGAAAAGGGAGAATTCATGACTAATACCAAGGGGATAGAAACGATTATCAGAAATTATTATCAACGACTATATGCCAGTAAGTTAAGCAACCAGGAAGAAATGGAAAATTACTCAGCCATAAAAAAGGATGAGATTCTTTGTCCTTTTAAACATGGATGGACTCAGAGGGCATACACTAAAGTGAAATAGGTAAGATATGAAAGACAAACACTAGAGGATTTCACTCATGTCTGGATTCTGAAAAGCAAAACAAGCGAATAAACAAACAAACACAAAGCAGAATCAGAATGTAAATATAGATAACAAAAAGATGTTTCTATGAAGGGAGGTGAGAGGTCAAGGAAGAAATAGGTGAAGGGGTGTAGGAGACACTGTCTTCCCATTGTGGTTTGAGTAAGTCACAGGAATGAAAGGCACAGCATAGGGAATATGATCAATTGCATTGGAATAGTGTCTCTGGTGATGGATGGTGTCTACACTTCCGGTCATTATAAGGCAAAAACTTGTCCAGTCATTATAATGTTCAACTGACATTAATAAAATATTGCAGGTCAACTATACTTCAAAAAATAATGAGTCAGAAAGTATACATATATAACAGGAATGGGTTTGTCTGAGAGTGACTGAAACCTAAAGGCAATCCAGCTGGGATTATCCTCACTCCACCACTCTAGGGGCAAAAAGTAACTGTTCTCTTGGGGAGACCCCACTCTTCACTTCTGAGGGAATTTACTTCTAGTTCACATCTTTGCAGATTTCTGTTTCAGCACCTGTTGCCAGTTTTTTCCTGTGTGCCCCTTTGGTTCGTGTTCAGTCCCATGCCACAGGCTCTGCTTCTCTTCATGGTCCACATGGGGAAGCCCATCTGCTCCCGTATTTTGAGAGTCCTTCTCTGTTCATATTCTTCTCTCCCCTGAGCTCTAGAGCTTGTGTATCTGCACAAGAATGAGATGGCTCCATCTGAAAGCTCACTCGTTCAACAAGTACTTTATGGAAACTTCCTATGTGCAGGTGGAGAAGAGCAATGAAACGCCCCTGAAAACATGCTTTTTTGTTTGTTTGTTTTTAAGTTTCAGGGTGCAATTTAGTGATGCATCAGTCGCATATAATATCTAGTGCTCATTTCATCAAATGACATCTGTAGTTCCCACCACCCAGTTACCCCATGTCCCAGGTACCTCCTTTAGAGCAGCCCTCAGTTTGTCCCTGGACGTTGAGTCTCTGATGGTTTGCCTCCCTCTCTATATTCATCTTGTTTTATTTTTTCTCCCCTTCCCCTATGTTCATTGATTTTGTTTCTTATACTATGCTTATGATAGAAAACATAAGGCATTTGGCATTCTGTGACTGACTTCTTTCCCTTAGAATTATACCCTCTGGTTCCATCCTCATCCTTACAAATGACAAGATGTCAGTTTTTGGGGGGCTGATTAATATTCCATTATATCTATGTACCACCTCTTCTTTATCCAGACTTTAAAAAGTTCTGCTTTTGCATCCAACTGTTTATAATACTTTGTGGTGTCTTCCTGAAGCAGACTCACTCCCGTCCATGGTATCGTCAGCTTTACCACACCAGATTCAAGTTTCCATCCTCCTTCCTTCCCAATGGTGGTAATTTTTCTACTTGTAGCCTTGCAGCATTTATATGATAACACCTTTGATTGATTTCTAGAGTGTTCAGAATGATCTGGTAAGTATGTACTTGTATTTGAGAGAGGAGAACAATGCAATTCTCCCCCTGCCCCAGAATTTCCAGATTGGTTGCTCGACATGAACACTATGAACTTGGTGACAGGATGGATTTTGTTGTTTCCCTTCTATGAGAGCTGAATACCACTATGATATTGGCAAGCATTTAGTTACTGGTGACACTGCTTCATCCCTTCCAGGCTGACGTTTATTGTGGGAAGATGTATTAAACATAATGCCTATCATTTTCTCCACTTATTATAAAAGCTTGGATGGATGAGCTGAGAGGAGCATTTATTTCTACGGCCATGTTGTTTGATTTACATACAACTGTGATCTTTCATGGGGTCTAAGGCACCATGATTTCATTAATATCCATGTCAGTGTTCTAATTTATGGTGCCTCTGTGTGGCACATTTATCTTTGCAGTGTTTGAGTCTTTCAGCCTCTCTATGACCATCAGTATAAATATTTAAAAATATTAACTTTTCTTCTTGAAGGACTGTTACCGCTTTTCCTTTAAAAGATGGTTTCCAGGTGATGATATCAGTAAGGTTGTCACTGAGAAAGCCATAAGTAATTGGCCAGCTGATCTGCCTGGTCACTAGTATGAGCCCAATCTGAGAAAACCCTGGTGATTGGCCAGCACATAGTGGTGATCACAGTTGTATGTAAGTCAAACATGAAGAAGGTGTTGTGATGTCCCAGGGCAGTTATAAAAGATGGCAACAGCCCAGGCTGCAGAGAGGAGACAGATGGCGGTTCACTCACAGCTCTTCCTGCTCTTCCTCGACTTCTATGTCCTGTTCCCTGTCCCTGCCCATGGCAATCTCCCTGCCCACTCCTCTTGCCCTGGGCCTCTCTCCAATATGCAACATACCACCTTCATGTTAGCACCTAAGTTTGTGCCCCTCTGTGTTCCGGAGTGTCCTCAAACCCCTCCACAGTGACTCCTAGGCCCATTTCATACAAGGAGAATGACCCAGGTCCTCAGGGAGGCATTCTCACTCTCATTCTCATTCTAAGTCTAATTTGGTAGTGGGACACTGGCTACCAGAGTACCATGGATTCTCAGCCAGCTGGGCCCCACACCTCTTGGGTCACAGGCGTGTTCAGTACAGGAAAGCTGGGCCCACATCCTGATGGAACAACTACTCTGAAGACCATATCCTGGCTCAGCACAGGGCACATGAATGCTATGAATATCCAGCCTTCCCAGATGTTCACAGTGTGGGGAATGTCTGAAGACACCAGGCAGAGAGGGAATTGTATGAAATAAGTAGGTACTGGGAAAAGGAATCACCACATCTCTGTATACAGTGTTAGTCACTGCAACACTGGCCCTCAGTCAATGGACTGTCTGAAACAGCTCAGCAGTGGACGAAATAATTCCCCAGAAATCTTGCTAACTCCGAGATCACAGACCATCAATCCTCAAACACAGACTAACAAAGAGAAATTCAGACCTCAGACAGAGCACCTGCCAGGAACCCAAAGACTGGGAGGCTTCTGATCCCATTTGACACTGAGCAGATTAGTCACACAGATACTTGGTGGACAAGGAGCCTCCATACCTCAAGTTGGCCAGCCCAGTGCAGCACAAGGCAAGTAGCCCCGAGAAGAGCCTTGCCAAGTGCCCAAAACCCATGAGTCATGCATCTCAGCACTGTACTGGGAAAATGTTTCAACTCAACAGAAGCATTACCATGGGCCTTTATTTCCAGTGTACAAGAACTCAGTTCTCCCCTAGGACAAGCAGGCACCTGGACAGCTGGCCCATTATGTGCCTGTGGACCTGGAGACCAATAAAGGAACTCTGGCTAGGCCAAGCAGACACCGAGACAGGTGGCTCACAATGTGCCCTTGGGCCTCAAGACATACAACTCAGCTCTAAAGCTTGGCCAAGGGCACACACTGACAGTAGGCTCATCATGGGCCCATGTACCTGGAGACCAGAATCTGAGCTGTATGCTAGGTTAAGCTGTCCCCTTGGCATTGGGATAAGGATGTGCTCTTGGACCTGTAGACCAACAACACAGCTCTATGACAAGCGAAGCAGGAAACTTCACAGCTGGTTCAACATGTGCCCATGGACCTGGAAGCCACAAAATCAGGTCTCTCCTCAGCCAATCAGGCACCTGGCCAGCATGGTCCCCATGTGACCTTTGACCTCGAGACCAACCACTTAACTCTCTCTTAGGTCCAACAGACATTTGGAGAGCAGGCTTACCATGAGACCTTGGACCTAACAACCATAAAGCGACTCTTGGTTAGGCCAAGCACTTACCTTGAGAGTGGGATCACCATGTACCCTTGGACTTGGAAACTAACAACAGAGGACTCTGCTAGGCCAAGAGGTCACCTGGATAGGAGGCTCACCATGTGTTCTTTAACAGCAATAAGAAACACACAGTTCTGCACCAGGCCAAGCAGACAAATAGTGGGCTCACCATGTGCCCTTGGACCAGGAGAAAAACTGAGCTGTCTGGTAGGCCAAGCAGACACCTAGGCAGCAGGCTCATCATGTGCCCTTGGACCTGGGGTCAAACTCAGCTGTCTGATTTGCCAAGTAGGCTCCCGGTAGACAGGGGCACCATGGGCCCTTGGGCCTCAAAACCAACAACTGAGCTCTGTGCTCAAGCAACTAGGAATGTTGATAGCAAGCTTACAATGGAAACTTGAACCAGGAGATCAAAAAATAAGCTGAGTGCTAGGCCAAGTTGACATGAAGAAAGTGGATTCACATTATACCCTTTGATCTGGAGACCAAGAAGTGAGCTGTCTGATAGGCCTAGCAGGCACCTGGACAGCAGTCTCACTGTGTTCTCATGGACCTGGAGACCAACAATGTAGCTCTGCACTAGGCCAAGAAGGCAGCTGGACAGTGAGTTCAGCATGTTGTCTTGGACACAGATCCTTCCTTCTCCCCAGAGTACAGGGCTCTCAAACAATGGGCTTTCCAGCTGGCATCAGATTAGGAGACCTGCAAACCTGCTCAGCATTGCACCAATTTGTCCAATGCAGTCATGGAGACCTGGAAGCCTCCAAACCATGAGCCCTCCATCCAAGGATAGCACGGGACTAAGAAGACACTGGAACACCAGGTTGATCCAAAAATCTATGACTGCATGCTTTTCACCTCTGCAGAAAAGTGAGCATTCAGTCTCTTCTCACTTTCGATGTCCTTCCACCTGAGGTCCTTGTGGCCTGCTATCTTCGCATTATTCATTTTGTGGGGATGTCTCCTCCTGAGAAGAAAACTACACCATACCTTAGGAGATGAAACTGGCTAGTAATATGAACACTTTGTTTTCAAATTCATGGCAGAAAATGAAGAGGGGCAATGGTAGGAAGGAGTGCAGGAGACCCAGGGTCTGAACTATGTGGAGTCCTTGGAAGAAATCCTCCAGTTGAAGGAGTAGTGTTCCAACCTGAAGGGAGAGTTGGGGGCCTTAAAGCAAGAAGCCAAGCAGTGCATTGAGGGGTAGGCTCAGCTCCATGATGTGGAGAGTTTCTTCATTCAAATGAAGGTCTTCCTAAATATGTCTGCCTTAGACGAGTGCCCAAGGGTCAATGTTTGTGCACCCACCCAGGCATTGAAGGCATTGAAGGGGAGTTGGGAAATAAGTTTTCATCTCCCTGATTGATTGTATGTTATGAATTTAAATATTAGGCAAATAAGCTATTTAAAATAAAGAAGATTAAAAATAAACTACACAATTGATTATTTCTAAATAACTGATTTACAAAAAACAAACCCTGTGTGATTATAAAGGGCAGCCTGTCTTAGAGTCACTATTATCCCTTAAGATTCATTGCATTCTTTTGAGGTTGGGGTGTCCATGGCTCTGAGAATATGTCGATAAAGTATGCAGAGTTGAAATTGAGTATAAACTGCCTGACCTCATCACCACTTTCAGATGTGCTGATACTAGAAGCAAAGCAGAAGACCTAAGTTCAGCAGCACTCTGATTGGAAGGAATAAAGAATCTGTGTGTCTCTTCACAGGTATTTCTGCCTAAAGTATTGGGAAAGACAAATTTCTCAGATTTTGGTAAGTTGGAGGTTGGCCCCTGATGTTATGGCTTCAGATTTTGGCCAGGAAAACAGCTGTTGGTCCAGGAGAGATTCATCTGTGATGCAGTCCTTAGAAGAACAAATGTGACAAGACCAAGCAAGAAGGATGGAGTGACTCCAGAGGTGGGGGATGATTCCCTGTCTCTGGGTGGGTAGGTATGGGGTCAGAGCAGGAGGCAGAATGGTATGAGTGGCCAGGCTGGTGGGCAGCATTCTGACCAAAGAGGCACTACAGGAATTGGGGAGAAAAGTGGGATTCACATTGGGTGCTTTAGGTGCATTGGGGTTTGCACAAATTAAGGCACAGTGGGAAAAGAAGCCCTTTGGAGACTTTAGGGTCTGCTTGGTTATGAAGAATGGGCCCACTTCCAAGAGTCAGTGCTGCCCTTCTGATAAGTTGGACATGGGGAGAGGGGGTCAGAATGGAGTTGAAAGGTGAGATTCCTGGCTGACCGCTCCTGGGCTATGCTCCCTCTTGGCTCCAGGATGTGGAGTGGGAATGCAGGTGGGGTGCAAATACCAGTAATCTGGCATCTACATTTGACTCCAGCTGAGATTGTAGGGGAAGTGCCTAGAGCTGTGGCTCCTGGGCTGAGCTCACTAATGACAGTGTGCTCATAATACCTGGGCATACCCAGATGGGAACCATGAGGAAGTTTCCTCTGGGTGTCGAAATGAACTTCAAGGAAACTTGGAAAGTGGGAGACGTGCAACCATAAGACGGATGATGTCTGGGCTGATTGGAGGAGGCTGCTTCCAGGAGCCTGTGTGGAGGCTGGTAGAGTCCAGGACACTTAAATGTAAGGGGGATATGGGTTGCTTATGTGATGCTAGCACTCAGAAACTCCTGTGATTAGCTGCTCAGATCATGCTCACCATACCAACGGTTCCACAAACATCAGGCCCCTGGGTGGGCTGTCACCCCAGAGCTGCTCACCTCATGAAGGAACAGGGACTGAAAGGTCCCTGTTCCTTCATGTCGAAAACGAGGGCAACTTTCGTAGGAGGTGATTGTGTGAGCAGGAGGCAGGAGAAGGCAGGTTTGGGGAGGGGATCTACAAGTGCAGGGAGAAATGCAGTCTAGAGCAGGGAGGGAAAGGGGGACAGTAGACTGTGTGGCAAGTCCTTGTCCCGGCCTTTTCACCCCAAAGGCAAAATATCAGCTTTGGGAAGGCAGTGTGTGAGATGGCGCTGTCCCATACCAAGCCTTCACTGCCCCTTTGGACTATATGGCATTACAGGACAGCATCTGCCATGTCACAGACCAGCACCAGACCCATCCTGCCTCCTTCAGTATTGCTTGACACCCATACCTTAAGGTTCTGGGGACTTTAGGGACATTTCCAACTCCGGTGAGCCAGGGTGGGACTACTAGCCTTAGGGGTGTGCTGACAGGTAGAGCACTACTATAGCTAGGAAGGGGGGGGGGGTAGAGTGGTAGATTTCAAGATTCCCAGAAGCTGTAGGTATTTCAGGAGTTCCCTTCACGGAGGCAATCTTCACCCATTTTGGCTGCTTCCATTCTTTTCAACAGTTACAAATGAATCTGTAATGAAAAATTGCTCACCGGGTTTCACGGCATCTCAAATTTTCATTCTGTGAGTTCAGGAAAGTGCTTGCTAGGTTACCGGGTTTAGGTTTTGTTTCTGTAGAGCCCATCACATGGTCTTACCAGATATGCTCTTCCATTGACCTTTCCATCTTCAATGTAGGAGAGCTGGCTCTTTTCAACATTTGATATTTGTACTGTGTTTTATATTAACCAGCTATCCTAAAAGGTGGGTAGTACTGACAACACAGTCAGGATATCATTTGCATTTTTCTCATGGCTAGGTAGTATTTTTTCTGCTATGCACATTGGGGTACAGATGTGCCTAGCACATTCTTTTCTCTACATCTGTAGAGATGTAAATACCCTGTAGTGCAGGGTACTTACAGTACAGGGTAAATACCCTGTAGTGCAATGGCATGCTCATAGGATAGCTCTATTTTTAATTTTTTTAAAGATTTTATTTATTTGTTTGATAGACAGAGATCAGAAGTAGGCAGAGAGGCACACACAGAGAGAGAGGATGGGAAGCAGGCTCCCTGCTGAGCAGAGAGCCCGATGCGGGGCTCGATCCCAGGACCCTGGGATCATGACCTGAGCCGAAGGCAGTGGCTTTAACCCACTGAGCCACCCAAGCACCCCTATTTTTAATTTTTTGGAGGAATCTCCATGCTGTTTGCCGATGTGGCAGCACAAACTTGCATCCTACCAACAGTGTAAGAGTGTTCCTCATTCTCCACATCCCCTCCATCCCTTGTTTCCTGTCCTATTGCTATTGACCATTCTTCCTGTTTTAAGGTAGTATCTCATTTTTTAAAATATTTTATTTATTAATTTATTTGACACGTGCACACACACACACACACACACAGAGAAAGATAGAGAGACAGAGACAGAGACACACAGAGAGAGATCTCAAGTAGGCATGGAGAAAGGCAGAGAGAGAGGGAGATGCAAGCTCCACGCCAAGCAGAGAGGCAATGCAGGGTCCATCTCAGGGTCCAGTGATCAGCACCTGAGCTGAAGGCAGAGGCTCAACCCACTGAGCCACTCAGGTGCCACTCAATGTGTTTTTGATTTGAACTTTCCCGATGGCTAGTGACAATGAACATTTTTTTTTCATATGTTTCTTAGCCATGTGAAGGTCTTCTTTGGGGAAGTGCCTGTTTGTGATGTGTTTCCATTTTTGATATGATTATCTGTTTATTGGGTGTTGAGTTTTGGAGTTCCTTATAGGTCTAGGAAGTCACCCTTTTTCTGAAGAGTCATTTGCAAATATTTTCTATCATTCTGTGTCTTGCCTCTTTGTTTTTTGTTTTTGTTTGTTTGTTTGTTTGTTTTTGTTTTTGTCCCTTTCTTTTGCTGTGCAGAAGCTTTTGATATTGGCTAAGTACCCAAAGTTCATTTTTGCTTTTGTTTTCTTTGCCAAGAATCATCAGATACCTTGGAATATCCCTAATGAAAGGGTCTGTACTCAAGGAACTACAGAACATTCATGAAAGAAATTGGAAAAGACACAAAAATTGATAAAACCTTCCATGCTCATGGATCAGAAGAATAAACATTGTTAAAATGTCTATACTATCCGGAGCAATCTAGACTTTCAATGCCATCCCAATCAAAAATCCAGTTGCATTCTTCAAAGTGCTGGAAAAAACAATCCTAATATTTGTTTGGAACCAGGAAAGATGCCAAATTACTAAGGAAATATTCAATTAGAAAACTAAAGCTGGATGCATCACATTGCCTGATTTCAAGCTTTACTATAAAGCTGTGATCACCAAGACAGCATTGTACTGGAGAAAAACAGACTCATAGACCAGTGGAACAGAGTAGAGAGCCCAGATATGGACCCACAACTCTATGGTCAAATCATCGTTGACAAAGCAGGAAAAAATATCCAGTGGAGAAAAGAGTCTCTTCAATAAATGGTGCTGGGACAATTGGATAGCTACGTATAGAAGAATGACTCTAGACCATTCTCTCACACGATACACAAAGATAAACTTGAAATGGATGAAATACCTCCATGTAAGATAGGAATCTATCAAAATCCTAGAGGAGAACATGGGCATTATCCTCTTCGACAACAGCCGGGGCAACTTCTTTCAAGACATGTCTCCAAAGGCAAAAGAAACCAGTGTGAAAACGTACTTTTGGGACTTTATCATTTTTTAATTTAAATTGAAATTAGTTTGCATATTGTGTATTATAGTTTCAGGAGTAGACTTTAATGATTCATCGGTTACATATGATCCAAACATCTGTCAACGGACACCTGGGACTTGTCCATATTTTGGCAACTGTGGACATTTCTGCTATAAACTTTGGGGTGTAGGTGCCTACTGGAATAAGTAGACTGTATCCATTGGATAGGCAATTGGGAAACCCCTCAGTTGTAAGGTGGTTCTGTTTTTAAATTTTGTGGATCCTCTACTCTATTTTCCACTGTGGCTGCACCCGTTTGCATTCCCACCATTCGGTGAGAGGACTTCCCTTTCTCTGAACCATTGCCAACATCTGTTGTTTCCTTACTTGTTAATTTTAGCCACTCTGACATGTGTGAGTTGATATCTCACTCTGGTTTTGATTGGGATTTCCCTCATAATACACGATGTTGAGCATTTTTTCATCTGTCTGTAGGCCATTTGTACCTCTTCCCTGGGGAAATGTCTCTTCTTGTCTTCTGACCATTTCATGAGTTGATTATGATTATTATAGTTGTTGCTGTTGCTGTTGTTGTTGTTGTTGAGCTTGAGAAGTTCTTTATAGGTTTTGGATACTAGCCCTTTATCTGAGAAGTTATTTGCAATTATCTTCTCCCTTGTCATAGCTTTTCTTTTAGTCTTGTTGACTGTTCCCTTGGCTGTGCAAAATCTTTTAATTTTGAGGAAGTCTCAATAGTTCATTATTGGTTGTCTTTCCCTTGCTCCAAATATTTATCTATGAAGGAGTTTCTGCAGGTGAGCCCAAAGTGGTTGCTGCCTACGTACTGCTCTTGGATTTTGATGTAGTCGTGTCTCAAATTTAGGTATATCATCCATTTAGTGTTTAACTTGTGTATATCCTAGAAAAATGTTGTAGTTTCATTCCTCTGAATGGTTCTGTCCAATTTTTCCAACACCACCTGTTGAAGAGTATGTCTTTCTTTTTTCCATTGGCAATTCCTCCTTAGTTGACGATTGGTTGACCATCAAGTTGAGGGTCCATTTCTGGGCTTTCCATTCAGTTCCATGGATCTTTGCATCTATTTTTGTGCACATAACATATTGTCATGCTGGCTACAGCTTTGTAATGCACCTTGAAGTCAGGCATTGTGACGCCCCAGGTTTGGTTTCATGTCCCTCTAGCCCTTCATGGTCTTTTCTAATTGCATAAAATTTGAGGATTATTTCTCCAGTTCTGTGAAAAATTCTGACAGTATTTTGAAAGTGTCCCTCTAGTCCTTCAGGGTCTTTTCTAATTCCATAAAATTTGAGGATTATTTCTCCAGATCTGTGAAAAATGCTGACAGTATTTTGAAAGAGATTACACTAAATGTCTAGAATGTTTGGGGAATATAGATATTTTAACAAAATTTATCTTCCAATCCATGAGCATGGAATGTTTTCCCCCATGTATGCATCTTCTTCCATTTCTTTCAAAAGTGTCCTATAGTTTTCAGAGTCCATCTCATGACTGCTTTGTTAGGTTTATGCCTCAGTATCTTTGAGGTTTTTATGTAATTGTCAGTTGGATCAATTTCTTGATATCTCTTTCTGCTGCTTCATTGTTAGTGTATAGAAATACACTACAGTATAATTACAAGTACAGTACAATGTACATTGATGTCATATTCCGTGGCTTTGCTGGATTCCTCTGTCATTTCTTGTCATATTTGGTTGAACCTTTTTGGTGTTCTACACCCAGCATCATGTCTTCTCATGAGCACAGTAGAGTGAAAATGTCAATTCCTTCATTGCTGATTTGGTCGCCTTTTATTTCCTTTTGTTGTCTGATTGTTGACGCTAGGACTTCCAGTACAACGTGGAACAACAGTGGTGATAGAGGACATTCCCATTATGTTTCTGACCTTCAGGGAAAATCTCTTAGTGTTTTCTCATGGAAAATGGTATTACCTCTCATCCTTTCCTCTGTGACTTAGGATATTGAGGTGTTTTCCCTCTATTCCAACTCACAGTGGGAACTTTTCAAGAAAGATGCTGTGTTTTTTCATGTGCCATTTCACCATCTATGGAGAGGATCACATGGTTATTGTTCATTCTTATATTAATGTGTATCACACGGATGGGTTAGCAGATATTGAAGCATTCCTGCAGACCAGGACTGAATCCATCTTGGTCGTGTTGAATAATCCTTCTAATGTACTCTTGGATCTTCTTGGCTAGTATGTTTGTGAGCTGTTCTACACCCATATTCATCGGGGATATTGGCCTATAATGCTCCTTTCTGGTGGAGTATTCATCTGCTTTGGGGATCCAGGTTATGCTGGCCTCTTAGAATGACTTTGGAAGGTTTGTTGGTACAAAATTGGTCATCATATTCTCTTACAATTGTTTCTATTTCTATGGGGTTAGTTTTGATCTCTCCTCTTCCATTCCTTATTTTGTGTGCTTTCTCTCTTTTTGATAAGTCTGACTAGGGGTTTCTCAATTTGTTAATTCTTTCAAAGAACCAGCTCTTTGTTTCAACGATATATATAATTTTAACATCTATATATTGTGTAGTGCTTTAATCTCTATCATTTATCTCTATCTGTTGGATTTTGGCTTTCTTTGCTGTCATTTTCCAGCTCCTTGATGTTACATTGTGGATTTCAGAATTGTTTTGTTTCTAAAAGAAGGCCTGTACTGCTGGCTGTACACTTCCCTCTTAGGACAGACTTTGCTGCACCCTGAAGCTTTAGCACCGTCGTGGTTTTACTTTTCATTCCCTTCCAAGTATTTCAAATAGTTTTCTTAATTTCCTGGGTGTCCCTTTCATTCTTTCATATGATGTTCTTTGGCTTCCAAGTATTTGTGGCCCTTCTATGTGTTTCCTTTTTTTTGACTTCAGGTATCTATGCCATGTGGTCTGAGAAATACATGGGTATGATCTCAAACTTTGTGAACCAGAGGAGAACTGATTTTTTACTTGGTACGTGATCTATTCTGGAGAATGTTCCCTGTGCACTTGAGATGGAGGTATACTCCGTTGCTTCAGGGTGAAACGCTCTGAAGATCGCTGTGAAGTTCATCTGGCCCTTAGTGTTATTTAAAGTCCTTTTTTCCTTTGGGATCTGCTTAGACAACATGTCCCTTGCTGTGACTGGGGCGTTAAAGTACCACACTCTTCTTGTATTTTTACAAAGTGTGTATTTAATTTAGATATTACTCAGTTTATATTTTGGTCTGTTCTCAAGATACAGGCATCAACAATTGCAGTTGATAGATCTGCTTATTTCATAGGCACCTTTATTAATATAGAATCTTCCTTTACCTCTTATTTCATTTTTCTCTTTTCAATTTCTATATCTGACATATGGGTGGGTACTCCAATGCTCTTTTAATGTAAACTACCATTATAAATGGTTCTCCAGGAGTCAAGATGGCGGGGAAGTAGGAGGGGGCACCATTTCAACCTGTACCCTAAAGTGAGCTGATTACCTACCAAAGAACTCCGACCACCCATGAAATCAGCCTGAGATCAGAATTATACACGTCTGGATCTCTACTGGAGCAGAAGACGCCAGTGGCGGGTAAAGCAGACTGGGAGCGTTGGACTGATATCGGAAGATAAACAAAAGGGGGAGGGAGCCACCAGAGGTGACCGATGGGAAAGTAACACCCCAACACGAGAGTGCTCTGCGTCTGGGGACCAGCATTAACTTGGAGTCTGGTTGAAAGCACTCAAAAAACAAAGAGCAAAGGATCACGAGGGGTAATAGTGGGAACCTGGGCGGTTAGGGTCAGGGACCTAAGTCCCCGGACCCAGGACAGCCTCCCCTGGCACGGAGCCAGAGAGAGGGCGGCAGAGAAATCAGGTCTCCGTCCTTGAGCCGCCAGTGCGCCTGAATGCCAGCGCGCCCGAGAACGAGTGGGGTCTGGCTCCCATGAGGGGCTGGGAGCCTGGCCAGACGGCAATCATGAAACGCGAGCGTCCCACACCCTCCCTTGGGATAGGTGCTCATAGGCGCTAGCCTGGAGCTCTGGCATCCGGAAAAAAACAGACATTCCCAGCCCGGGACAGCGGGAAAATCTCAGTGTGCGATCTCTGCTCCGAACCTCTCTGGTGGTCTGGAGCTGCCTAGACAGCCACCGCTGCCCTGGTTTTGGGTACAATGAGGAGCTCCTGCATCCCCAGGGACAGTGACTCAGAACCGACTCTGGCAGCAGCTTTTGCAAAACAGTCTGAGGCTTCTCTCTGAGAGGGAGGTTGGGGTGCTCTTTGCTCTCCTCTAAACCTCCAAAAACCATCAAAAGCTATCAAGGCGAGAGAAAGCAGATGAAAGAACATAAAAACCCCCAGAGAACAAAAGGCTGAAAAAAACAGTTTCCTGAAAAAAAAGAGCTCACCCCCTTGAGGGGAGCGGGAGGACCTAACTCAGGGAACATCACTGTCTGAAAACCCACGTGGCAGGCCCCTCCCCCAGAAAACCAACCAGGAAGGAAAAAAAAAAAAGACTACAAGAGAACAACCACCACTATTCATAAATACAACTTTTATTATTAACTCTTTACCAATATTCTGGTTCTTTTTTTATATACATACAGATAATTTTTTAACCTATTTACCATCACACTGAGATGTCCAGCACATCAAATTCTTTAATAACCTTCTAACCTGAACTTTTTGATACATACACCCGTGTTTTTCTTTTGCTTTTCTATTTTTTTAATTCTTTTATAATTTTAACTTAGTTTAGTCTAGTTTATTCTTTTTTCATTTTTATTTTCTACTATACATATAGAGTTAAACTTCAAGATAATCCCCTTTCCCCAATCAATGCTACCCCTATAGGCAAACCAGTTTCTAATCCCCCTGTAACTTAGGAAAGTTGAGTCCCTTAACAAAAACATCAAGATACCTTCAGGAAGAATCAAAATAAACTTCCTCACCCACACTGAGAATCTATAACCACTCTCCCAATTTTTCCTTCTGTCAGTGTTTCTGTGAATTTAGGTTTGTCCTGATAATATATAAATCTTATACTTGGGGTTCTTTCTGATGAGGTTCTTCCCTTTTTCTTGCTTATATATACATATTTTTTTCTCTTGTCATATACTTTTATCAGTCTTTTTGTTTGTCTGTTTTTGTTTGTATACTCCACAAATCTTACCTTGTGGCCCATTTGGGCTGAGCCTTCTCTTTTATCTTCCCTTTTTTTTCCTATCTCTCTCTCTCTTTTTTTTCCTTTTTTCTTTCCCCTATTTTTTCTTTCTTCTTCTCTATTTCTTTTTCTTTTCTTTTTTTCTCTCATTTGGGTGGGGAATCCTGATTGCACAGAAGCGTTCCAGGGTGCACATTGACTGCACCACAATCGATAAGTCCAGCTGCATCTGTTTAGTCATCTCTTACCAAAATGACTAGGAGGAGGAATACCCAACAGAAGAAAAATACAGAGGATGGGCCTTCTGCAACAGAGCTAATGGCTATCGACATAGACAATATGTCAGAAAAGGAATTCAGAATAACAATTATCCAGGCAATAGCTAGGTTGGAGAAAGCCATGGATGACCAAACAGAATTGATTAGGGCAGAACTGAAAGCCACCAGGGATGATGTTCACAATGTTAGGGCAGAACTGAAAGCCACCAGGGATGATGTTCAAAATGCTCTCAATGAGTTCCAATCCAATCTAAATTCTCTAATAGCTAGGGTAACTGAGACAGAAGATAGAATTAGTGATCTGGAGGACAAACAGATAGAGAGAAAGGATCAGGAGGAAGCCTGGAACAAACAGCTCAGAAGCCACGAAAACAGAATCAGGGAAATAAACGATGCCATGTAAAGTTCCAACGTCAGAATTATCGGAATCCCTGAAGGGGAAGAAAAAGAAAGAAGTCTAGAAGATATAGTGGAAGAAGTTGTCTATGAAAATTTTCCCAATCTCATGAATGGAAACAACGTTCATGTACTAGAGGCAGAAAGATTTCCTCCCAAGATTTTAGATTCTCGAAAGTCCTCACGGCACCTTATAGTTAGAATGGGGAATTGTGTTTCAAGAGAGACCCTCTTAAAAGCAGCTAGGACAAAGAAGCTACTTACATACAGAGGAAAGCCCATTAGAATAACGTCAGACCTTTCCAAAGAGACCTGGCAAGCCAGGAAGGGCTGGCAAAATATATTCAGAGTACTAAAGGAGAAGAACATGCAGCCAAGAATACTCTATTCAGCAAGACTGACATTTAAAATGGATGGAGAGATAAAGAGTTTCCAAGACCGGCAAGGCTTAAAAGACTATGCAACCACCAAGCCGACACTGCAGGAAATATTAAGGGGGGTCCTATAAAAGAGAAAAAATCCTAAGAATATAATTGAACGGAAATATAGAAACAATCTACAGACAGAAAGACTTCAAGGGCAACACGATGTCAATAAAAACCTACCTCTCAATAATCACTCTCAATGTGAATGGCCTAAATGCGCCCATAAAATGACACAGGGTTGCAGATTGGATAAAACGACAGGACCCATCCGTATGTTGTCTACAAGAGACCCATTTTGAACCTAAGGATACACCCAGACTGAAAGTGAAGGGATAGAGAAGCATCTTTCATGCCAATGGGCCTCAAAAGAAGGGCAGGGTAGCGATTCTCATATCAGATAAATTAGATTTTAAACTAAAGACTGTAGTCAGAGATACAGAAGGACACTACATAATTCTTAAAGGGACTATCCGACAAGACGATCTAACAATTGTGAATATCTATGCCCCCAATATGGGAGCACCGAATTACATAAGAAAACTATTAATCAAGATAAAGAGTCATATTGATATGAATACAGTTATAGTAGGAGACCTTAATACTCCTCTCTCAGTAATACACAGATCATGAAGCAGAAGATTAATAAAGAAATAAGAGCATTGAATGAAACACTGGACCAGATGGACCTCATAGACATACAGAACATTCCACCCTAAAACAACAGAGTACTCATTCTTCTCAAGTTCACATGGAACCTTCTCCAGAATAGACCACATACTGGGTCACAAAGCAGGACTCAACCGATACCAAAAGACTGACATTATTCCCTGCATATTCTCCGATCACAATGCTTTGAAACTGGAGCTCAATCACAAGGAAAAGTTCAGAAGGAACTCAAACACCTGGAAGCTAAAGACCACCTTGCTTAAGAATGCTTGGATCAACCAGGAGATCAAAGACGAACTTAAACAATTCATGGAAACCAATGAGAATGAAGACACCTCGGTCCAAAACCTATGGGATACAGCAAAGGCGGTTCTAAGGGGGAAATACATAGCCATCCAAGCCTCCCTCAAAAACATTGAAAAATCCAGAATACACCAACTGTCTCTACACCTTAAAGAACTGGAGAATCAACAACAAATCAAACCAACTCCACATGCAAGAAGGGAAATAATCAAGATTAGAGCAGAGATCAATGAGGTAGAAATGAGAGATACAGTAGAATGTATCAATGAAACTAGAAGCTGGTTTTTTGAAAGAATCAATAAGATCGATAAACCATTGGCCACACTAATCCAAAAGAAAAGAGAGAAAGCCCAAATTAATAAAATTATGAATGAAAAGGGAGAGATCACAACGAGCACCAAGGAAATAGAAACAATCATCAGAAATTATTACCAACAGTTATATGCCAATAAGCTAAGCAACCTAGATGAAATGGATGCATTCCTGGAAAGCTACAAACTCCCAAAATTGAACCAGGAAGAAATGGACAACCTGAATAGACCGATATCTAGTAATGAGATTGAAGCAGTGATCAAAAACCTCCCAAAAAACAAGAGCCCAGGACCTGACGGATTCCCTGGGGAATTCTACCAAACTTTCAAAGAAGAAATCACACCAATTCTCCTGAAGCTGTTCCAAAAAATGGAAGCAGAAGGAAAACTTCCAGACTCTTTTTATGAAGCCAGCATTACCCTGATCCCCAAACCAGGCAAAGACCCTACCAAAAAGGAGAATTTCAGACCCATATCACTGATGAATATGGATGCAAAGATTCTCAACAAGATCCTAGCAAACAGGATCCAGCAGCACATTAAAAAGATTATCCACCATGACCAGGTGGGATTCATCCCTGGGTTGCAAGTTTGGTTCAACATTCGCAAATCAATCAGTGTGATAGAACACATCAATAAGAGAAGAGAGAAGAACCACATGGTCCTCTCAATTGATGCAGAAAAAGCATTTGACAAAATCCAGCATCCGTTCCTGATGAAAACGCTTCAAAGTATAGGGATAGGGGGAACATTCCTGAACTTCATAAAATCTATCTATGAAAGACCCACAGCAAATATCATCCTCAATGGGAAAAAGCTTGCAGGCTTCCCGTTGAGATCAGGAGCACGACAAGGATGCCCACTCTCACCACACTTGTTCAACATAGTATTAGAAGTTCTAGCAATGGCAATCAGACAACAAAGAGAAATAAAAGGTATCCAAATTGGCAAGGAAGATGTCAAACTCTCTCTCTTCGCAGATGACATGATTCTTTATATGGAAAACCCCAAAGACTCCACCCCCAAACTACTAGAACTCATACAGCAATTCAGTAACGTGGCAGGATACAAAGTCAATGTACAGAAAGCAGTGGCTTTCTTATACACTAACAATGAAAATACAGAAAGGGAAATTAGAGAATCGATTCCATTTACTATAGCCCCAAGAACCATAAGATACCTGGGCATAAACCTAACCAAAGAAGTAAAGGACCTGTACTCGAGGAACTACAGAACACTCATGAAAGAAATTGAAGAAGACACAAAAAGATGGAAGACTGTTCCATGCTCTTGGATTGGAAGAATAAACATTGTTAAAATGTCTATACTGCCTAGAGCAATCTATACTTTTAATGCCATTCCGAGCAAAATTCCACCGATATTTTTCAAAGAGCTGGAGCAAATAATCCTAAAATTTGTATGGAGTCAGAAGAGACCCCGAATTGCTAAGGAAATGTTGAAAAACAAAAACAAACCTGGCGGCATCACGTTACCCGATTTCAAGCTTTACTACAAAGCTGTGATCACCAAGACAGCGTGGTACTGGCATAAAAACAGACACATAGACCAGTGGAACAGAGTGGAGAGCCCAGATATGGACCCTCAACTCTATGGTCAAATAATCTTCGACAAAACAGGAAAAAATATACAATGGAAAAAAGACAGGCTCTTCAATAATTGGTGCTGGGAAAACTGGACAGCGATATGTAGATGAATGAAACTCGACCATTCTCTTACACCGTACACAAAGATAAACCTCGAAATGGATAAAAGACCTCAACGTGAGACAGGAATCTATCAGAATCCTAGAGGAGAACATAGGCAGGAACCTCTTCGATATCAGGCACAGCAACTTCTTTCAAGATATGTCTCCAAAGGCCAAGGAAACAAAAGCAAAAATGAACTTTTGGGACCTCATCAAGATCAAAAGCTTCTGCACAGCAAAGGAAACAGTCAACAAAACAAAGAGGCAACCCACGGAATGGGAGAAGATATTTGCAAATGACAGTACAGACAAAAGGTTGATATCCAGGATCTATAAAGAACTTCTCAAACTCAACACACACACAACAGATAATCATATCAAAAAATGGGCAGAAGATATGAACAGACACTTCTCCAATGAAAACATACAAATGGCTATCAGACACATGAAAAAATGTTCATCATCACTAGCCATCAGGGAGATTCAAATTAAAACCACATTGAGATACTACCTGACACCAGTTAGAATGGCCAAAATTAGCAAGACAGGAAACAACGTGTGTTGGAGAGGATGTGGAGAAAGGGGAACCCTCTTACACTGTTGGTGGGAATGCAAGTTAGTGCAGCCACTTTGGAGAACAGTGTGGAGATTCCTCAAGAAATTAAAAATGGAGCTTCCCTATGACCCTGCAATTGCACTGCTGGGTATTTACCCCAAAGATACAGATGTAGTGAAAAAAGGGCCATTTGTACCCCAATATTTATTGCAGCAATGGCTACGGTCGCCAAACTGTGGAAAGGACCAAGATGCCCTTCAATGGATGAATGAATAAGGAAGATGTGGTCCATATACACGATGGAGTATTATGCCTCCATCAGAAAGGACGAATACCCAACTTTTGTAGCAACATGGACGGGACTGGAAGAAATTATGCTGAGCGAAATAAGTCAAGCAGAGAGAGTCAAGTATCATATGGTCTCACTTATTTGTGGAGCATAACAAATAACATGGAGGACATGGGGAGATGGAGAGGAGAGGGAGTTGAGGGAAACTGGAAGGGGAGATGAACCGTGAGAGACTATGGACTCTGAAAAACAACCAGAGGGTTATGAAGGGGCAGCAGGGGGGTGGGGTGGGGTGGGAGGTTGAGGAACCAGGTGGTGGGTAATAGGGAGGGCACGTACTGCATGGAGCACTGGGTGTGATGCCAAAACAATGAATACTGTTATGCTGTAAATAAACAAATAAAAATAAAAATAAATAAATAAAAAGAATAAATGGTTCTCCCAACCCTCATGTTGAATATGGAAGAGTATTTTTTCTAAAATTAGTCTCTTGTACAGACCACATTGAAGGGTCTTCTTGTTTCCTTTTGGTTTGTTTCATTCCATTCTGATACCCTATGCTTCTGGTAGAAGCATTTTGTCTTTTTACCTTCTGAATAATTATTGAAAGCTATTATGTTAGTGCCATTTAGAACGTGAAATGTCACTGTTTCTTTACCTCATCTGTGTACTCTTTTTACTTTTCTTTCTTTCCTTTTTTTTTTTTTTTTTTTTTTTTTTGAATTTGGGCTCCCTCTCTCTCTACTCAAAGGATCCCCTTTAATATTTCTTGCAGGGAGAGTTTATTGTTCAGAAATTCCTTTCTTTTTTTGTTTGTCCTAGACACTCTCTACCTCTCCCTTCACTCCGAATGATAGCCTTGGGGTATACACTATTTGTGACTGCATATTCTTTATCCTCATATAGCACATTGAGTATATCCTACCTGTCCTTCCTGCCCTGATAAGTCTCTGTGGACCGGTCTGCTGCCAGCCTCATGTACCTACCCTTGGATGTGAAGGACGTCTTGTTCCAAGCTTCTTTGAGGATTTTCTATTTGTCTTTGATTTTCAAACTTCAGGATTATATTTCTATGTGTTGACTAATTTTACTGATTTTGAGGGGTATTCTCTGTGCCTCCTCGACTTGAATGCCAGTATCCTTCCCCAGATTAGGGAATTTCTCAGATATCTATAATTTGTTGAATTAAACCTTCTACCCCTTTCTCCTGGCCCTCAGCTTCTGGGATCCCTCTAATACGGATATCATTTCCCTTCATGGAATTCCCAAGCACTCAAAGTCTCCCTTCATGATCCAATAGCTTTGTTCTCATTTTTTCAGCATTTTAATTTTTCCATCCTTTAATCTTCTATGTCACTGATACATACTTCTCCCTCATTCATCGCCTTTGGATAGCCTCCACTTGAATTATATCTCAGTAATAGCACTTTCAAAGTGGACCTGAGTATTCGTTCTTTTATGTCTATAGTAAGGGATGCTCTAGGGCCTAGTATGCTTGTATCCAGCCCAGTTACTATCTTTATAATCATTGTTTTCAATTCTAGTGCAGAGACTTTATATATATTCATATTGTTTCAATCCCTGTGAGTGAGTTCATTATTTTGAGGTGAATTCTCCATCTCCTCATTTTGCCCAGAAAGTAATTATGAAAGCAAAAGCAGCCTTAAAGATGGAAGGGAGCAGAAAAATCAAGAATAAAAAAAAAAATGGAAACAAAAACAAACAACAAAAGAATACAAAAAACAAGACTCAGTATGTGTTTGGAACTGTTCATTAAAAGAACCAAGATGCCAAAATAAAGAGAAAAGAAAAAAAAAGAAGGAAGAAAAAAAAATCTTACAAATATAAAACAATTTAATGAAAAGGGGTAGAAAAAATATACATGTACATAACTTATTGGTAAAAATAAACATGAAAAATATTAAAAAGTTTAAATATAAAAAAAGCACTAAAGAATGCCAATAGATCTTGTGAGATGAACTTACTGCATCAGTTGACAGGACCTTGTGATTCTTCGCTCTTCTCTTAATGATTTGTCTATAATATTGATTTATTTGAAAATGTGGAACTGCCCTTGTGTCCCAGGGTTAAATCCCAAGGGGTCATGGTGGATAATGTTGTTTTTGTTTTTGTTTTTATTTATTTTATTTATTTTCTTTTATTTTGTTTCAGTGTAACAGTATTCATTGTTTTAGTACCACACCCAGTGCTCCATGCAATACGTGCTCTCCTTAATACCCACCTCTTTGTTCACCCAACCTCCCGCCCCCTTCAAGACCCTCAGGTTGTTTTTCAGAGTCCATAGTCTCTCATGGATCATCTCCCCTTCCAATTTCCCTCAGCTCCCTTCTCCTCTCCATCTCCCCATGGCCTCCATGTTATTTGTTATGCTCCACAAATAAGTGAAACCATATGATACTTGACTCTCTCTGCTTGACTTATTTCACTCAGCATAATCTCTTCCATTCCCGTCCATGTTCTACAAAAGTTGGGTATTCATCCTTTCTGATGGAGGCATAATACTCCATCGTGTATATGGACCACATATTCCTTATCCATTCGTCCATTGATGGGCATCTATGTTCTTTCAACAGTTTGGCGATTGTGACCATTGCTGCTATAAATATTGGGGTACAAATGGCCCTTCTTTTCACTACATCTGTATCTTTGGGTAAATACCCAGCAGTGCAATGGCAGGGTCATAGGGAAGCTCCATTTTTAATTTCTTGAGGAATCTCCACACTGTTCTCCAAAGTGGCTGCACCAACTTGCATTCCCACCCACAGTGGAAGAGGGTTCCCCTTTCTCCACATCCTCTCCAACACATGTTATTTCCTGTCTTGCTAATTTGGGCCATTCTAACTAGTATAAGGTGGTGTCTCAAAGTGATTTTAATTTGAATCTCCCTGAGGGCTAATGATGATGAACATTTTTTCATGTGTCTGATAGCCATCTGTATGTCTTCATTGGAGAAGTATCTGTTCATATCATCTTCCCATTATCTGATACGATTATCTGTTTCATGCGTGCTGAGATTGAGGAGCTCTTTATAGATCCTGGATATGAATCTTTTCTCTGTACTGTCATTTTCAAATATCTTCTCCCATTCCGTGGGCTGCATCTTTGTTTTCTTCACTGTTTCCTTTGATGAGCAGAAGCTTTTGATCTTGAGGAAGTCCCAAAAGTTCATTTTCACTTTTGTTTCCTTTGCCTTTGGAGACATATCTTGAAAGAAGTTGCTGTGGCTGATATCAAAGAGGTTACTTCCTATGTTCTCCTCTAAGATTCTGATGGATTCCTGTCTCACGTGGAGGTCTTTTATCCATTTCGAGTTTATCTCTCTGTATGGTGGAAGAGAATGGTCGAGTATCATTCTTCTACATGTAGCTGTCCAGTTTTCCCAGCACCACTGATTGAAGATACTGTCTTTTTTCCACTGTATATTTTTTCCTGTTTTGTCGAAGATTATTTGACCATAGAGTTGAGGGTCCATATCTGGGCTCTCTACTGAGTCCCACTGGTTTATGTGTCTGTTTTTATGCCAGTACCATGCTGTCTTGGTGATCACAACTTTGTAGTAAAGCTTAAAATCAGGTAGCATGATGCCGCCAGTTTTATTTTTGTTTTTCAACATTCCCTTAGTTGATTCATGGTCTCTTCTGATTCCATACAAATTTTAGGATTAATTGCTCCAGCTCTTTGAAAAATACCATAGTAATTTTGATTGGAATGGCATTAAAAGTGTAGATTGTTCTAAGCAGTATAGACATTTTAACAATGTTTACTCTTCTGATCCAAGAGCATGGAACAGTCTTCCATCTTTTTGTGTCTTCTTCAATTCTTTTCATGAGTGTTCTGTAGTTCCTCGAGTACAGATCCTTTACCTCGTTCGTTAGGTTTATTCCCATGTATCTTATGGTTCTTGGTGATAGAGTAAATGGAATCGATTCTCTAATGTCCCTTTCTGTATTTTCATTGTTAGTGTATAAGAAAGACACTGATTTATGTACATTGACTTTGTATCCTGCCATGTTACTGAATTAGTTCTAGTAGTTTTGGGGTCGAGTTTTTTGTGTGTTCCATATAAAGAATGATTTCATCTGTGAAGAGAGAGAGTTTGACTTCTTCATTGCCAATTTGGATACTTTTATTTCTCTTTGTTGTCTGATTGCAGTTGCTAGGACTTTTAATACTATGTTGAACAAGGGTGGTGAGTGTGGGCATCCTTATCATAGTCGTGATCTCAACGGGAAGGCTGTGATCCTTTTCCCAATGAGGATGATATTTGCTGTGGGTCTTTCATAGATAGGTTTTATGAAGTTCAGGAATGTTCCCTCTATCCCTATACTTTGAGAAGTTTTTATCAGGAATGGACGCTGGATTTTGTCAAGTGCTTTATCTGCATCAATTGAGAAGACCATGTGGTTCCTCTTTCTTCTCTTATTGATTTGTTCTATCACATTGATCGATATGCGAATGTTGAACCATCCTTGTAACCCAGGGATGAATCCCACCTGGTCATGGTGGATAATCTTTTTAACGTGCTGCTGGATCCTGTTTGCTAGGATCTTGTTGAGAATCTTAGCATCCATATTCATCAGTGATATGGGTCTGAAATTCTCCTTTTTGGTAGGGTCTTTGCCTGGTTTGGGGATCTGGGTAATGCTGGCTTAATAAAAAGAGTCTGGAAGTTTTCCTTCTGCTTCAATTTTTTTTGGAACAGCTTCGGGAGAATTGGTGTTATTTCTTCTTTGCAAGTTTGATAGAATACCCCAGGGAATCCATCAAGTACTGGGCTATTCTGTTTTGGGAGATTTTTGATCGCTGCTTCAATCTTGTTACTAGATATCGGTCTACTCAGGTTGTCAGTTTCATCCTGGTTCGATTTTGGGAGTTTATAGTTTTCCAGGAATGCATCCATTTCATCTAGGTTGCTTAGCTTATTGGCATATAACTGTTGATATTAACTTCTGATGATTGTTTCTACTTCCTTGGTGTTAGTTGTGATCTGTCCCTTTTCATTCGTAATTTTATTAATTTGTGCTTTCTCTCTTTTGGATTAGTGTGGCCAATTGTTTATCAATCTTATTGATTCTTTCCGAAAACCAGCTTCTAGTTTCATAGATATGGTCTATTACATCTCTAGTTCCTACCTCATTGATCTCTGCTCTAATCTTGATTACTTCCCTTCATGTGTTTGGAGTTGGTTTGATTTGTTGTTGATTCTCCAGTACTTTAAGTTGTAGAGACAGCTGGTGTATTCTGGATTTTTCAATTTTTTGAGGGAGGCTAAGATGGCTATGTATTTCCCCCTTAGAACTGCCTTTGCTGTATCCCATAGGTTTTGGACCGAGGTGTCTTCATTCTCATTGGTTGCCATGGATGTTTAAGTTCATCTTTGATCTCCTGGTTGATCCAGAGACACCACAGCCCCGTGCCCCTCCCCGATCTCCTGGTTGATCCAAGCATTCTTAAGCAAAGTTTCATTCAATTCTCTTATTTCTTTATTGATTTTCTGCTTCAATGATCTGTCTACTACTGAGAGAGGCATGTTAAGATCTCCTACTATTAATGTATTCATATCAATATGACTCTTTTTCTTGATTAATAGTTTTCTTATCTAATTGGATGCTCCCATATTGTGGGTATAGGTATTTACAATTGTTAGATCATCTTGGTGGATATTCCCTTTAAGAATGATGTAGTGTCCTTCTGTATCTCTGACTACAGTCTTTAGTTTAAAATCTAATTTATCTGATATGAGAATCGCTACCCTGCCCTTCTTTTGAGGCCCATTGGCATGAAAGATGCTTCTCCTTCTCTTCACTTTCAGTCTGGGTGTATCTTTAGGTTCAAAATGGGTTTCTTGTAGACAACATATGGATGGGTCCTGCGTTTTATCCAATCTGCAAACTTGTGTCATTTTATGGGGTGCATTTAGGCCATTCACATTGAGAGTGATTATTGATAGATAAGTTTCTATTGACATTGTGTTACCTTTGAAATCTTTCTGTCTGTAGATTGTCTCTATATTTCTGTTCAATGATATTCTTAGGATTTTTTTCTCTTTTATAGGACCCCCCCCCTTAGTATTTCCTGCAGTGTCGCCTTGGTGGTTACATAGTCTTTAAGCCTTGCCGGTCTTGGAAACTCTTTATCTCTTCATCCATTTTGAATGACAGTTTTGCTGGATAAAGTGTTCTTGGCTGCATGTTATTCTCATTTAGTGCTCTGAATATATTTTGCCAGCCCTTCCTGGCTTGCCAGGTCTCTGTGGACAGGTCTGACATTAATCTGCTGGGCTTTCCTTTGTATGTAAGGAGCTTCTTTGTCCTAGCTGCTTTCAAGAGGGTCTGCCTAGAGTTATAATTCTTCATTCTAAGGGGTCGTGAGGACTTTCCAGAATCTAAAATCTTGGGGGGAAACCGTTCTGCCTCTAGTACATGAACGCTCTTTCCATTCATGAGATTGGGAAAAATTTCATAGACAAATTCTTCCACTACATCTTCTAGACTTCTTTCTTTTTCCTCCCCTTCAGGGATTCCAATAATTCTGACATTAGAACATTTCATGGCATCATTTATTCCCCTGATTCTGTTTTTGTGGCTTCTGAGCTGTTTGTTCCAGGCTTCCTCCTGATCCTTTCTCTCTATTTGTTTGTCCTCCAGATCACTATTTTTATCTTCTGTCTTGGTTACCCTAGCTTTCAGAGAATTTAGATTGGATTGGAACTCATTGAGAGCATTTTGAACATCATCCTTGGTGGCTTTCAGTTCTGCCCTAACTTTGTGAACATCATCCCTGGTGGCTTGGAGTTCTGCCCTAATCAATTCCGTTTGGTCATCCATGTATTTCTCCAACTGAGCTATTGCCTGGATAATTGTTATTCTGAATTCCTTTTCTGACATATTGTCTATGTCGATAGCCATTAGCTCTGTTGCAGAGGATCCATCCTCTGTATTTTTCTTCTGTTGGGCATTCCTCCTCCTAGTCATTTTGGTGAGAGATGACTGAACATATGTCGCTGGATGTATCAAATGTGGTGCAGTCAAGGTTCACCCTGAAATGCTTCTGAGCAATCAGGATTCCCCACCCAATCGATATAAAAAAGAAAGGAGAAAAAAAATGAAGGTAGAGAGAGAGTGAGAGAGAGAGACAGCAAAAAAAGGAAGATAAAAGAGAAGGCTCAGCCCAAATGGGCCCCAAGGTAAAATTTATGAAGTATACAAACAGAAGCAGAAAAACAAAAAGACTGAAAAAAGTATAGGACAAGAGAGGGGAGTAGTCAATATGGCGGACAAGTAGCAGGCTGAGACTACATCAGGTAGCAGGAGATCAGCTCGATAGCTTATCTAAACATTGCAAACACCTACAAATCCAACGGGAGATCAAAGAGAAGAAGAACAGCAATTCTAGAAACAGAAAATCAACCACTTTTGGAAAGGTAGGACTGGCGGAGAAGTGAATCTAAAATGACGGGAAGATAGACCACGGGGGGAGGGGCCGGCTCCCGACAAGCAGCGGAGCAATGGAGCACAAAATCAGGACTTTTAAAAGTCTGTTGCACTGAGGGACTTTGCTCCAGAGGCTAAACCGGGGTGAAGCCCACGTGGGGTCAGCATGGCCCCAGATCCTGCAGGGTCACAGAAGGATCGGGGGTGTCGGAGTGTCGCAGAGCTTGCAGGTGTTAGAACAGAGAAGCCGGCTACAGAGACAGAGCCTAGGACTGAACTCTCAGCTCGGGGTTACCTTGAACTGGTCACGGGCTGGGTGAGCTCGGAGCGTGGCTGGAGGCTGGGGATACGGGAGTGATTGGGCGCTGTCCTCTGGGGGCTCACCGAGGAGTGGGGCCCCGGGCTCTCGGCTCCTCCGGGCCAGAGACTAGGAGGACGCCATTTTTATTCCCATCCTCTGGAACTCGACGGAAAACATTCAGGGAACAGAAGCTCCAAAAAGCGAACCCGAGCCGATTACTTAGTCCGGCCCCGGTAAGGGTGGTACAATTCCGCCTTGGGCAAAGACACTTGAGAGTCACTACAACAGGCCCCTCCCCCAGAAGATCAACAAAATATCCAGCCAGGTCGAAGTTCATCTATCAAGGAAAGCAGGTTCAATACCTAAGACAGCAGTGGAATTCCAGAGGAGGAGAAAGCAAAGCAGGGAACTCATGGCTTTCTCCCCATGATTCTTTAGTCTTGTGGTTAATTCAATTTTTTTTTTCAATTTTTTTCTTTCTTTTTTCTTCTTCTGCTAAATTTTTAAAAACTTTTACCCTTTTCTTTTTTAACATTTTTTGACTAGTTTATCTAAAAAATATATTTTTTCTTTCCTTTTTTAATATTTTTTCTTGATTTGTTTTATTTTTTTAATTTTTTTCTTTTTTTTCTGAACCTCTTTTTATTCCCCCTCCCCACAATTTGGGGTCTCTTCTGATTTGGTTAAGTGCATTTTTCTGGGGTCGTTGCCACCCTTTTAGTATTTTATTTGATCCTTCATATCCTCTTATCTGGACAAAATGACAAGGCGGAAAAAATCACCACAAATGAAAGAACAAGAGACAGTACCGAAGGCTAGGGACCTAATCAACACAGACATTGGTAATATGTTAGATCAAGAGTTCAGAATGACGATTCTGAAGGTCTAGCCAGGCTCGAAAAAGGCATGGAAGTTATTAGAGAAACCATCTCTGGAGAGATAAAAGCCCTTTCTGGAGAAATTAAAGAACTAAAATCTAACCAAGTTGAAATCAAAAAAAGCTATTAATGAGGTGCAATAAAAAATGGAGGCTCTCACTGCTAGGATAAATGAGGCAGAAGAAAGAATAAGTGATCTAGAAGACCAAATGACAGAGAATAAAGAAGCCGAGCAAAAGAGGGACAAACAGCTACTGGACCACGAGGGGAGAATTTGAGAGATAAGTGACACCATAAGACAAAACAACATTAAATAATTGGGATTCCAGAAGAAGAAGAAAGAGAGAGGGGAGCAGAAAGTCTATTGGAGAGAATTATTGTAGAGAATTTTCCTTATATGGCAAAGGGAACAAGCATCAAAATCCAGGAGGGGCAGAGAACCCCTCTCAAAGTCAGCAAGAATAGGTCCACACCCCGTCACCTAATAGTAAAATTTAAAAGTCTTAGTGACAAAGAGAAAAACCTGAAAGCAGCCCGGGAAAAGAAGGCTGTAACATAAAATGGTAAAAATACTAGATTGGCAGCAGACTTATCCACAGAGACCTGGCAGGCCAGAAAGAGCTGGCATGATATATTCAGAGCACTAAACGAGAAAAACATGCAGCCAAGAATACCCTGTCCAGCTAGGCTATCATTGAAAATAGTAGGAGGGATAAAAAGATTCCAGGGTAAACAAAAACTGAAAGAATTTGCAAACACCAAACCAGCTCTGCAGGAAATATTGAAAGGGGTCCTCTAAGCAAAGAGAGAGCCTAAAAGTAGTAGATCAGAAAGGTACAGAGACAATATACAGTAACAGTCACCTTACAGGCTAATAATGGCACTAAATTCATATCTCTCAATAGTTACCCTGAATGTTAATGGGCTAAATGCCCCAATCAAAAGACACAGGGTATCAGAATGGATTAAAAAAAAAAAACCATCAATATGTTGCCTACAAGAAACTCATTTTAGATGCGAAGACACCTCCAGATTTAAAGTGAGGGGGTGGAAAACAATTTACCATGCTAATGGGCATCAGAAGAAAGCTGGGGTGGCAATCCTTATATCAAATCAATTAGATTTTAAGCCAAAGACTATAATAAGAGAAGAGGAAGGACACTATATCATACTCAAAGGGTCTGTCCAACAAGAAGATCTAACAATTTTAAATATCTATGCCCCTAACGTGGGAGTAGCCAACGATATCAATCAATTAATAACAAAATCAAAGAAACACATCAATAATAAATACAATAATAGTAGGGGACTTGAACACTCCCCTCACTGAAATGGACAGATCATCCAAGCAAAAGTTCAACAAGGAAATAAAGGCCTTAAATGACACACTGGACCAGATGGACATCACAAATATATTCAGAACATTTCATCCCAAAGCAACAGAATACACATTCTTCTCTAGTGCACATGGAACCTTCTCCAGAATAGATCACATCCTGGGTCACAAATCAGGTCTCAACCGGTATCAAAATATTAGGATCATTCCCTGCATATTTTCAGACCACAATGCTCTGAAGCTAGAACTCAATCACAAGAGGAAAGCTGGAAAGAACCCAAATACATGGAGACTAAACAGCATCCTTCTAGAGAATGAATGGGTCAACCAGGAAATTAAAGATGAATTGAAAAAATTCATGGAAACAAATGATAATGAAAACACAACGGTTCAAAATCTGTAGGACACAGCAAAGGCAGTCCTGAGAGGAAAATATATAGCGGTACAAGCCTTTCTCAAGAAAAAAGAAAGGTCTCAATTACATAACCTAACCCTACACTTAAAGAAGCTGGAGAAAGAACAAGAAAGAAACTGTAAACCCAGCAGAAGAGAAATCATAAAGATCAGAGAAGAAATCAATGAAATAGAAACCAAAAAAAAAAAAAAAATAGAAAAAATCAATGAAACTAGGAGCTGGTTTTTGGAAAGAATCAATAAGATTGATAAACCCCTGGCCAGACTCATCAAAAAGAAAAGAGAAAGGACCCAAAATAAATAAAACCATGAATGAAAGAGGAGAGATCACAACTAACACCAAAGAAATACAGACAATTATAAGAATATACTATGAGCAATTCTACGCCAACAAATTTGGCAATCTGGAAGAAATGGAGGCATTCCTAGAGACATATAAACTACCACAACTGACCCATGAAGAAATAGAAAACCTGAACAGGGCCATAACCAGTAAGGAGTTTGAAACAGTCTTCAAAAATCTCCAGAAAAAAAGCCCAGGGCCAGATGGCTTCCCAGGGGAATTCTACCAAACATTTAAAGACAGCCTCTTCAATAAATGGTGCTGGGAAAATTGGACAGCCACATGCAGAAAAATGAAATTGGACCATTTCCTTACACCACACACGAAAATAGACTCAAAATGGATGAAGGACCTCAATGTGAGAAAGGAATCCATCAAAATCCTTGAGGAGAATGCAGGCAGCAACCTCTTCAACCTCAGCCGCAGCAACATCTTCCTAGGAACATCGGCAAAGGCAAGGGAAGCAAGGGCAAAATGAACTATTGGGATTTCATCAAGATCAAAAGGTTTTGCACAGCAAAGGAAACAGTTAACAAAACCAAAAGTCAACTGACAAAATGGGAGAAGATATTTGCAAACGACATATCAGATAAAGGGCTAGTATCCAAAATCTATAAGGAACTTAGCAAACTCAACACCCAAAGAACAAACAATCCAATCAAGAAATGGGCAGAGGACATGAACAGATATTTCTGCAAAGAAGACACCCAGATGGCCAACAGACACATGAAAAAGTGCTCCACATCACTCGGCATCAGGGAAATACAAATCAAAACCACAATGAGATATCACCTCACACCAGTCAGAATGGCTAAAATGAACAAGTCAGGAAATGACAGATCCTGGCGAGGATGTGGAGAAAGGGGAACCCTCCTCCACTGTTGGTGGGAATGCAAGCTGGTGCAACCACTCTGGAAAACAGCATGGAGTTTCCTCAGAATGTTGAAAATAGAACTACCCTATGACCCAGCAATTGCACTACTGGGTATTTACCCTAAAGATACAAACATAGTGATCCGAAGGGGCACATGTACCTGAATGTTTATAGCAGCAATATCTACAATAGCCAAACTATGGAAAGAACCTAGATGTCCATCAACAGATGAATGGATAAAGAAGATGTGGTATATATATACAATGGAATATTATGCAGTCATCAAAAGAAATGAAATTTTGTCATTTGCAATTACGTGGATGGAACTAGAGGGTATCATGCTTAGTGAAATAAGTCAATCTGAGAAAGACAACCATCATATGATCTCCCTGATATGAGGACATGGAGATGCAACATGGGGTTTAGGAGGATAGGAGAAGAATAAATGAAACAAGATGGGATTGGGAGCGAGACAAACCTAAATGACTCTTAATCTCACAAAACAAACTGGGTGTTGCTGGAGGGAGGTGGGGTTGGGAGAGTGGGAGGGGGTTATGGACATTTTGGAGGGTATGTGCTATGGTGAGTGCTGTGAAGTGTGTAAACCTGGTGATACACCGACCTGTACCCCTGGGGATAAAAATATGTTATATGTTTATAAAAGAAAAGAAAAGAATGGATGAATACCCAACTTTTGTTGCAACATGGACGGGACTGGATGTGATTATGCTGAGTGAAATAAGTCAAGCAGAGAGAGTCAAGTATCACAAGGTTTCACTTATTTGTGGAGCATAACACATGACATGAAGGACATTGGGAGATGGAGAGGAGAAGGAAGTTGAGGGAAATTGGAAGGGGATGTGAACCATAAGAGACTATGGACTCTGAAAAACAACCTGAGGGTTTTGAAGGGGCGGGGTGGGAGGTTGGGGAAACCAGGTGGTGGGTAATAGGGAGGGCACGTATTGCATGAAGCACTGGGTGTTGTGCAAAAACAATGAATACTGTTATGCTGAAAAATAAATAAATTAAAAAAAAATATATATGACAACAGAAAAAAAATATATGAAAGCAAAAAAAGGAAGAACCTCGTCAAAAAGAACCTCAAGTATAAGATTTATATACTATCAGGATAAACACAAATACACAGAAACACTGGCGGAAAGAAAAGTTGGGAGAGTGGTTATAAATTCTCAGTGTAGGCAAGGAACATTATTTTGATTCTTCCTGGATGTATCTTGATGTCTTTGTGAAAGGACTCAACTTTCCTAAGATAAAGAGGGATTAAAAATTGTTTTACCTATGGGGTAGCATTCGTTGGGGAAAGGGGATTACCTTGAAGTTAGCGCCATATGTATATTAGAAAATAAAGATTAAAAAAGAATAAACTAGACTAAACTAAACTAAAATTAAAAAATAAAAAATAGAAAAGCAAAAGAAAAACACGGGTGTATATATCAAAAAGTTCAGGTTAGATGGTTATTAAGGAATTTGATGTACTGGACATCTCACTGTGATGGGAAATATGTTAAAAATTATCTATATGTATAAAAAAAGAACAAGAATAATGGTAATGAGCTAAAAATAAAAGTTGTATTTATGAAGTAGTAGTGGCTTTTTTCTCTCTCTCTCTCTTTTTTTTTTCTTTTCTGTTTGGTTTTCTGGGGGAGGGACCTGCCACGTGGGTTTTCAGTGAATGATGTTCCCTGAGTTAAGTCCTCACCCTTTCACCTCACCACCACCTTCAAGGGGGTGGGCTCTGAAGAAACTGTTTTTTTTTTCAGGCTTTTGTTCTCTGGAGGTTTTTATGTTTGTTCATCTGTTTTCTCTCGCCTTGACAGCTTTTGATGGTTTTTAGAGGTTTAGAGGAGAGCAAACTGCACCACAACCTCCCTCTCAGAAAGAAGCCTCAGAAAGCTCTGCAGAGCTCCTGGCAGAGTAGGTTCTGAGTCACAGTCCTTGGGCATGCAGGATCTCCTCCTTGTACCCCAAACCACGGCCGTGGTGGATGTCTGGGAAGCTCCAGACATCCAGACATCCAGAGATGTTCCAAGCAGCGATTGCACACTTGGATTTTCCCACTGGCCCGGGCTGGGAGTGCCTGGTTTTTCCAGGTCCAAGTGCTCCTGGCTAGCGCCTCTGAGCACCTCTCCCAAGGGAGGGTGTGGGGCATGCGTGTCTCAGGAATGCCATCTGGTCAGGCTCCCAGCCCCTCATGGGAGCCAGACCCCACGTGTTATCGGGTGTGCTGGTAGCTCAGGCATACTGGCGGCTCAGGGACCAAGACCTGGTTTCTCTGCCGCACTCTCTCTGGCTCAGCACCAGGGGAGGCTGTCCTGGGTCTGGTGACTTAAGCCCCTGTCCCTAACCGCCCCAATTCCCACAATTTCCCCCATGATCCTTTGCTCTTTTTTGAGTGCTTTCAACCAGACTCCAAGTTAATGCTGGTCCCCAGATGCAGGGCATTCTCGTATTGGGGTATTGCTTTCCAATTGGTCACCTCTGGTGGTTCCCTCCCCCTTTTGTTTATCTTCCGATATCAGTCCAAATTTCCCACTCCGCTTTACCTGTCCACTGGAGTCTTCTGCTCTTGTAGAGATCCAGACGTGTATAATTCTGATCTCAGGCTGATTTCATGGGTGATCGGAGTTCTTTGGTAGCGAGTCAGCTCACTTTAGGGTACAGGTTGAAACGGCGCCTCCTCCTACTTCCCGGCCATCTTGACCTCTCTATATCTAAATTTTAAGTGGGATTTTGCAGTTTGAAATCATATGTGCAGAAATTTGCATCTTTTTAAAGACTGATTTATTTATTTGAGAGAAACAGTAGGGTGGAGAGGGGCATTGGGAAAGAGACATCTAAGCAGTATAGAGTCTGCTGCTGGGCTCATCATACAACTGCAAAACCAGGACCTAAGCCAAAACCTAAGATTAGGACAACCAACCCACTGCAACACCCAGGTGCCCCAGAAATATCAATTCTTATACCTACTTACTTTCCAGATAATTAATGGTCTGTTCACAAATCCTAGGAAACCAAACAAATGTACTCATCATTCCCTGAACCGGGTCACAACATGAATGTTTAAGCTGAATAAATAGAAAGGCCTTTATTTTTTATATTTATTTTTCCAACATACAAATGCTTATTAATACGAATGAGGATTAAAGACAGGCAAAGTGAAAATAGTTATAGAAAGACCTTTGAGGATTTTATTTATTTATTTGACACAGAGATAGAGATCACAGGTAGGCAGAGAGGCAGGCAGAAAGAGAGGGGAAGCAGTCTCCCCACTGTTCAGACAGCAAGATACATGGCTTGACCCCATGAACCTGAGTTCATGGTCTGAGTTGAAGGCAAAGGCTTAACCCACTGAGTCACCCAGGCACCCCTAGAAAGACCTTTAAATAAAGAATATCTTCTGTGTACATTTGTTTTCATATGGCACCAGAAAATAAACCCTAAAGAAATTAATTTAAACCTGATCCTGTGTAAACATGAGAATTTTATTCTTTTCCAGTCATTGCATCCTTCTTAATCATCTCCAGTGGGATTTTCATTATGGAGAAATGAGTCAGGCAGTGGGACTGCGTAATTGGATAGAACTGTGAAATATTTTTAAGTCCTTCAAAATTCTTATGTTCCCAAGGGGAAGAAGACAAATGAAAGAAGTTTAATATGATTTGGTTAAAACATGAGACAATGGAATATATTTACAAATATCAAGACAGTTATTTGCAAATGCTTTTAGATACCAACTGGAACTTTTTTTTTTTTTTTTTAAGAAATGAAGTTGGAATAAATAACCTTAAGTAAAGTTCAAATAGTGCTTTGCTTTATAGTACAATTAGGTGAATGGAAACTCTGTAAAAATGTTACCAAAAAATCATTTAGTTGGATCATTTCAACGACACTGATTAAAAGTCAGCAAAGGTAACTTTAAATACTGTGCCAACTATGATTCACCCATAATATTAGGGTGTTTAATTAAAATGTAATAAATAATAATTGAAGGGATAATTTAAAATCTATCCACTTTTCCTTGTTTATTATCAGTAAGACAAATAATTGTCCCTGATATTCCATAATTTGTTTACTTAAAGAGAATAAATATTGGATATATATAATATTATAGAGGTATATTTAAACTTATGAGTATAAAAACAAGTAATATATATTTGGAGAGTTTTTCAAAAGTAACAGCCTGTTATTCATAGGACACATCTATGATATCTGTTTGATCTACTGTCATACCCTATAAAATAAATCAACACTTTAAGTATTCTTAAATAAGAATTCTATTGAATACAAATGTGTTGGAATGGGTGTATATAATTACCACCACTAGCAGCGTAGCATATAATCTCACTATTATAAACTCAATTAAAATTTCCTTCTTTTATAAATAATTAAAAAACAATTCAGATTTATATAATGATTAGAGTCTAATTTCAGATGTACAAGACATAGAATATATGCAGTGGATTAATAAATATAATTAATTAAATTTCTTTTTTTCTCTCTGCTTTTATTAACATCAGTTTCATTGTACATATAGTTCTTACGGCTGGAAAAATAGGAAAACAGCATCATCAGGATTCATATATATAATTCACATGTGTCTACAATATGCTACTCATATAGCTGTCAGAATAGTAAGGAAAATCCTTTATCAAAAGCATCCCTCAATTAACTCCTGACAAAATTGATATTTTGTAGCATCCATGTTCCTGAAATAATCATGAAGAATGGGCTTGCTATTATTCATTTGATGGTTGGTACGCATCCCTAGGACTGACTTTGAAGCCTATATTAGTTTATAACTTTCGACTGTCAATGGTTCTCAATGCAGGACACCAATTTTTATTGATATGACTTTTTGTCTGTGAATCAAATGCAGCTCAGGTCCATGTCTTTATTCCTGTTTTCTGTGTTGAATTCTCACTCATTCCTATTATGCCACATGGCTCAGTGGATTGGGCCGCTGCCTTCGGCTCAGGTCGTGATCTCAGGGTCCTGGGATCGAGCCCCGCGTCGGGCTCTCTGCTCCGCGGGGAGCCTGCTTCCTCCTCTCTCTCTGCCTGCCTCTCTGCCTACTTGTGATCTCTCTCTCTGTCAAATAAATAAAAAATTAAAAAAAAAATCTTTAAAAAAAAAATAAGAGCAATGGTGAGGCTATGTAACAGATCTTAAACCTTCTCTTTGGATCTCAAATGTTTCACTTTTATTCATATTTTATTTGTCAGAACAAGTCACACAGTGAAACTTACATTAAATTGAGAGGGAATATTCCATTGCTCTGGATGTGCTAATCCCCAAACAAATCCCCAAACTTGTTCCCAGGGGGTAGTGCTTGTATTGCTTTAATGGTATACTTTGATATGCTTAGCTTTCCATTTGACTTATTATGTTCCCATCACTAGTCAAGATTTTCCTTTGAAACCTATTATAATGCACAAAGGACAACTACAAAATCTCAGTGAGATAAAAAATAAAATAAGCATTTATTTCACACAACCTTACAGTTTTGATGGCTGGTTTTTGAGTTCAGAATGGTTCCATGTGTCTCTTAATCCTCCCAAACCAGCTCAATGGACAGCAGCTACTCAGGGCATACTTCCCTTGTGGTGGAAGTTCAAGTTTTCAAGGGAAAGCTGCTTATAAAATAAGCAGACTCCAACTTTTATCCACATTTTTATTAACATATAATGTATTATTTATTTCAGGGATAGAAGCCTGTGATTCATCAGTCTTATATGATTCACAGAACTCACCATAGTACACATACCCTTCTCAATGTTTATCACCCAGCCACCGCATCCCACCTACCCCCTTCCCTTCCAGCAACCCTCAGCTTGTTTTCTGAGATTAAGAGTCTGTTATGGTCTGTCTCCCTTTCTGGTTTCATCTTTTTTCATTTTTCTCACCTTTCTACTATGATCCTCTGTCTTGATTCTCAAATTCATCATATTGGTGAGATTATATAATCGTCTTTCTCTGATTAACTTATTTGCTTATCATAATACCCTCTAGTTCCATCCACATCATTGCAAAAGGAAAAAAAATTCATTTTTGTTGGCCGCATAGTATTCTGTTGTATATATATATATATATAGCATATATTCTTTATCCATTCCTCTGAAGCTGGACATATAGGCTCCGTCCATAGTTTGGCTATTGTGGACATGGCTTTTATAAACATTCATGTGCATATGCCCCTTCAGATCACCACATTTGTTTCCTTACGGTAAATATCCAGTAGGGAAGTTGGTGGGTCATAGGGGGGCTCTGTTCCCTCCCCCTTTTATTTCACTCAGATGTCTTTTACCCCTTGTCTATAGAGAATTTATTTTAAATTTACTTAATTTTTTCAGTGTTCCAAGATTCGTTGTTTATGCACCACACCAGTGGTCCATGCAATACGTGCCTTCCTTAATACACACCACCAGGCTCACCTAACACCACAATTCCTCCCCCCAAAACTGTAACTTTGTTTCTCAGAGTACACAGTCTCTCATGCTTTATCTCCACCTCCAATTTCCCCAACTCCCCTCTCCTCTCCATCTCCCCATGTCCTCCATGTTATTCCTTATGCTCCCCAAGTAAGTGAAACAATATGACAATTGACTCTCTCTACTTGACTTATTTCACTCAGCATAAGCTCCTCCAGTCCCATTCATGTTGATATCAAAGTTGGGTATTAATGCATAATATTCCACTGTATATATGGACCATATCTTCTTTATCCATTCATCTCTTGAAGGGCATCTTGGCTCTTTTCACAGTTCATCAAATGTGGCCATTGATTCTATGAGCACTGGGGTATATACAGAGCTTCTTTTCACTACATCTGAATCTTTTGAGCAAATACCCAGTAGTGCAATTGCAGAGTCATGGTGTAGCTCTATTTTTAAATTTTTTTTAAGATTTTATTTATTTATTTGACAGAGATCACAAGCAGGCAGAGAGGCAGGCAGAGAGAGAGGAGGAAGCAGGCTCCCCGCGGAGCAGAGAGCCCAATGCGGGGCTCAATCCCAGGACCCTGAGATCATGACCTGAGCCGAAGGCAGCGGTTTAATCCACTGAGCCACCCAGGCACCCCGTAGCTCTATTTTTAATTCCTTAAGGAATCTCAACACTGTTTTCCAAAGTAGCTGCACCAACTTTCATTCCCATCAACAGTGTAAGAGGGTTGCCATTTCTCCACATCCTCTCCAACACTTGTTGTTTACTGTCTTGTTAATTTTGGTCATTCTAACTGATGCAAGGTGGAATCGCAATGTGGTTCTGATTTCAATCTTCCTAATGGCTAATACTGATGCACATTTTTCATGTTACTGTTAGCCACTTGTACGTCTTCTTTGGAAAAGTATCTGTTCATGTCTTCTGCCCATTTTTTTTTTTTTGCATGATTATCTGTTTTTTGAGTGTTGAGTTTGAAGAGTTCTTTATAGATCTTGGATATCAGCCCTTTGTCTGTACTGTCATTTGCGAATATCTTCTCCCATTCCTTGGATTGCCTCTTTGTTTTGTTGACTGTTTTCTTTGAAGGTCAGAAGCTTTAGATCTTGGTGAAGTCCCAAAAGTTCATTTTTGCTTCTGTTTCCTTTATGTTTGGAAACTTGTATTGAGAGAAGTTGCTGTGGCCGATGTGGAAGAGTTTACTGCCTTTGTTCTCCAAAGGGATTTTGATAGATTCCTGCCTACATTGAGGTTTTTGTTTTGTTTTTGTCCATTTTGAGTTTATCTTTGTGTATGGTATAAGAGAATTGTCGTGTTTCTTTCTATATATAGCTGCCCAATTTTGCCAACACCATTTATTGAAGACACTAACTTTTTTCCACTTGGTATTTTTGCCACCTTGTCAAAGATTAGTTGATCATAGAGTTGTGGGTCCATATGCAGACTCTCTACTCTGTTCCACTGGTCTATCCTTCTGTTTTTGTGCCAGTACTATGCTGTCTTGGTGACCATAGCTTTATAATAATGCTTGAAATCAGACAACATGATGCGCCCATGTTTGCTTTTCTTTTTCAACATTTACTTAGCAATTAGGGGTCATTTTCAGGTCCATACAAATTTTAGGATTGTTTGGTTCAGCATTATGGAAAATACTAGTGGAAATTTGGCTGGGATGGCATTGAAAGTATAGATTGCTCTGGCCAGTATAGACATTTTAACAACAATTATTCTTCCAATCAAAGATCATGGAATGCTTTTCCATCTTTTTGTTTCTTCTTTAATTTCTTTCATAAGTGTTCTGTAGTTCGTTGAGTACAGATACTTTACCTCTTTGGTTAGGTTTATTCCCAAGTATCTTATGTTTCACAGTGCTGTAGTAAGTGGAATCAATTCTTTAATTTCCCTTTCTGTATTTTGATTATTAGTGTAAAAGAAAGAAACTGATTTCTGTGCATTGATTTTGTATCCTGCCACATTATGCAATTGCTGTATGAGTTCTAGTAGTTTGGAAATGGAGTCTTTTGAGTTTTCTGTGTAATGTATCATGTCATCTGCAAAGAGAGAGTTTGACTTCTTCTTTGCCAATCTGAATGACTTTTATTTTCTTTTAGGTGTCTGATTGCTGTTGCTATGACTCCTAGACTATGGTGAACAACAGAGGCAGGAGTCATCATTCTTGTGTTTTTGACCTCAAAATTAAGGATGTTAGCATTTCCCCTTTGAGAATGATATTCTCTGTGGGTTTTTCATAGAAAGATTTTATGAAGTTTTGGAATGTTCCTTTTAATCCTATCCTTTGAAGAGTTTTTTGTTGTTTTTGTTTTTGCTTTTTCAGGAAAGGATGTTGTATTTTGTCAAATGCTTTTTCTGCTTCAATTTAGAGGACCACGTGGTTCTTTGTTCTTCTCTTATTGATTTGTTCGATCACATTGATTAATTTGGGAATGTTGAACCACACCTCCATCCCAGGGATAAATCCCACCTTGTCACAGTAGATAATATTTTTAATGCACAGTTGGATCCTGTTACCTAGGATCTCATTGAGAATCTTGACATGTACACTGATCATGGATATTGGTCTAAAACTCTCCCTTTTGATGGGGTCTTTGCCTTATTTGGGGATCAGGGTAATGCTGACTTCATAGAAAGAGTCTGGAAGTTTCCTTCTATTTCTATTTTTGGGAAAAGCTTCAGGAGAATGGGTATTTTTTCCTTCCTTGAATGTTTGGTTGAATTCCCTAGGGAATCCATCAGGTCCTTGGCTCTTGCTTTGTGGGAGGTTTTAGGTCACTGCTTTAATCTCCTTACTAGATATTGGTCAATTCAGGTTGTCAATTTCTTCCTATTTTAGTCTTTGAAGGTTATAGGTTTCCAATAATGCATTCATTTCTTCTAGGTTGCTAGATTTATAGGTGTATAGCTGTTGATAATAATTTCTGATGATTGTATCTATTTCCTTGTTGTTAGTCATGACCTCTCCCATTTCATTCATAATTTAATTAATCTGAGTATTCTTTCTTTTCTTTTGGATTGACTTGGCCAGTGATTTATTGATCTTATTAATTCTTTTAAAGAATCAGCTTCTAGTTTCTGTGATGTGCTCTACTGTATCTCTTGTTTCTAACTCATTGATCTCTGTTCAAATCTTGATTATTTCCCTTCTTGTGCATGGAGTTGGCTTAATTTGTTGTTGATTTTCAGTTCCTTAAGGCATAACAGAGCTGATGTATTTGGGATTTTTCAATTTTTTTGAGTGAGGCTTGGATGGCTCTGTATTTCCCCCTTAGAACCACCTTTGATGTATCCTATAGGTTTTGGACCAATGTGTCTTCATTCTCATTGGTTTCCATGAATTTTTTAAGTTCTGCTTTGATTTCCTGGTTGATCCAAACATTCTTGAACAGGATGGTCTTTAGTTTCCAAGTGTTTGAATTCCTTCCAAGTTTTTTCTTATATTTGAGTTCCAGTTTCAAAGAACTGTGGTTTGAGGATATGCAGGAAATAATCTCAATCTTTTGTTATCCATTGAGCCCTGATTTGTGATCCAGTATGTGGTTTACTCTCAAAAAATTTCCATTTGCACTTGAGAAGAATGAGTAGTCTGCTGTTTTAGGGTGGAATGCTCTGTATATAATTTTGCGGCCCATCTGGTCAAAGGTGGCATTCAAAGCTCCTGTTTCCTTTTTATTTTAATATTTTATTCATTTATTTGACAGAGATCACAAGTAGGCAGAGAGGCAGACAGAGAGAGGAGGAAGCAGGCTTCCAGCTGAGCAGAGAGTCCGATGCAGGGCCAGATCCCAGGACCTGGGATCACGACTTGAGCCGGAGGCAGAGGCTTTAACCCACTGAGCCATGCAGGTGCCCAAAGCTCCTGTTTCTTTTTTTGATTTTTTAATTGTTTGATCTGTCTCTTACTGAGAATGGCGTGTTAAGATCCCCTGGAATTAATGTGTTCACATCAACATGACTTTATTTTAATTGACAGTTGGCTTATATAATTGGCTGCTCTCATAGTGGGAACATAAATATTTATGATTATTTGATCTTATTGGTGGATGGATCCTTTAAGAATGATGTAGTATCTTTCTGTCTCTCTGTATACAGTCTTCAGGTTAAAGTCTAATTTATCTGATATGAGAATCATTACCCCAGCTTTCCTTTGAGGCCTGCTGGCATGAATGATGCTTCTCCATCCCTTCATGTCAGTTTGGCTGTATCTTTAGGTTCCAAATGTGTCTCTTGTAGACAGTATATGGATGGCTCCTGTCTTCTCATCCAGTCTGCAACCCTTTTCTGTTTTATAGGAGCATTTAGGCTCTTCACATTGAGAGTAATTATGGAAAGATAAGTTTTTATTGACCTCATGTTGACTGTGAAGTCCTTGTTTCTATAGATTGCAAATGTCTTTCTATGTCACTTGGGTTCTTTCTTCTTTTATAGAACCCTTAATATTTCTTGTAGTGTTGGCTTGGTGATCATATACTCTTTTAAGCCTTATCAGTCTTGGAAGATCTTTATTTCTCTATCCATTCTGAATGTCAGCCTTGCTGGATAAAGTATTCTTGCCTGCATGTTCTTCTTATATATTGCCTTGAATATGTCTTGCCAGCCCTTTCTGGCTTGCCAGGTTTCTGTGGACAGGTCTGACGTTATTCTGATGGGCCTTCCTCTGTATGTAAGGAATCTCTTTCAACTAGCTGTCCTTAGGAACTCATGTCTACAATTTTGATTCATGAACTTCACAATCAAGTGTCTGGTGGTTTTTCTAGATTTGTTGATCTTGGGAGGTGACCTTTCTGCCTCGAGGACCTGAACACTAGTTCCATTCCCCTGATTGGGAAAATTTTCATCCAGAATTTGTTCAAGTATATATTCTAGTCTTCCTCTTCCTCCACCTCCCTCAGGCATCACAGTAATTCTAACATTGGGACGTTTCATGACGTCATTTCCCCCAAACTAATTCTGCTTTCATGGCTTTTAAGCTGTTTGTTCCAGGCTTCCTCCTAGTCCTTCTTCTCTATCAATTTGTCCTCTCAATCACTAATTCCAACTTCTGAATTGATTAGCCTAGCTATTAGACTATTTAGATTATACTAGATCTCTTTGATACCCTTTTAAAATTCTGCTAGGTTGGTTTTCACTTCTGCCTTTAGAGATTCTATGTTGTCACTAATTGTTTTCTCCAATCTAGCGATTGATGGATAATTGTTACCCTGAATTCCCTTCCTGACATACTGTTTATGTCTATGTGCAATAGTTCTGTGGGAGAGGCACTATCTCTGAATTTTTCCTCTGTTGGATGTCCCTCCTCCTACTCATTTTGGTGAGAGGTGGTTGAGGGGATGTATAGCTGAATATATCAACCACGATCCAGGCCAACTGCACCCTGGAAAGTTTGGGGGCAATCAGAAGTCACCACCAAAAAGAAAGAACGAGAAAGAAAAAGAGAGAGATTGCGAGAGAGAAAGAGAGAGAAGAAAACCCAGCAAAAATGAGCCCGCAAAGTAAGATTTATGAGGTATATAAACAAGAAACAAACAAACAAAAAGATCAACAAAGTAAATGACTAGAATAAAAAAGAAGCCAGCCTAAATGAACCCCAAGACTAAGATTTATATAACACCTGAACAAAATCAAATACCCAGAAACACTGACAGGAAAATAAGATGGGAGAGTGGTTACAAATCCTCGATGTGGGAGAGAAAGCTTATTTCAGTTCTTCCTGGGTGCATCTTTATATCTTTGTTAAGGGACTCAACTTTCCAAAGATAAAGGGAAATTAAAACTGTTTTATATATAGGGGTAGTATCAAATAGGGAAAAAGGATTACCTTAAGGCTTATATCTATATGTCTATTAAAATATGAAAAAAAAAGAAAACGAAAGAAAAAGAAACACAGGTATATATATATGAAAAAAGTTCAAGTTAAAAACTTATTATGAATTATGTTGTATTCAAACTTTAGTTGCAAAAATAAGTAGGTTAAAAAATTAACAGAATAATTATGAAAATGAATTAAAAACAAAACAAAGTTGTATCTATGAAATATATGGGTTGTTGGGTAATACCATGAGCTTAATATTTTGTTTTCCACTGATGCTAGGGTTTTGCAGTTTGATGGGGACCCTGTGGTTGTCCTCTTGTTCTTTTGGCTTGCCTTTTGGAGGAGGGGCCTATTGAGTTATTCTACCTTCAATCTTGCTTGGGTTGAGTTGTCCTGCAGGTTATGAAGGCTCTGGGCTCTGTAGAAACTGGTTTTTCAGGGTTTTATTCTCTGTAGGTTTTTGTTCTTTGGAGGCTTTTTGTGGCTTTTAAAGGGTCAGAGCAAAGAAAATATCTGTCTGCACCCAGAACTTCGCCTGAGAGAGAAGTCTCAGGCTTTTCCCCTCTGGGTAGACCAGAACACAGACTCCCCCTCTGCAAAACTCTGCTGAACAGTGGAACTTCCCACAGGCGGTGTGCACTGCCAGCCACCCTCCCAGTGGTCAGCTGAGCCCTCCACTTGTCTCTGCACCCCCCATGACACTAAAATTGGGAGCGATTTTGGTCCAGGGAGCCTGCTTCTGGTAACTGCCCTGCCGGGACTGCTGTGTAGAGTCCAGGCCCATGCAAAAGTGCTCTGACCCAGTGGTTGTGGAGGTGAAGGAAGGCAGTACCATACTGTCTTGATGGTTACAGCTTTGTAATAGAGCTTGAAGTCTGGAATTGTGATGCTATCAACTTTGGCTTTCTTTTTCAACATTCCTCTTGCTATTCAGGGTCTTTTCTTGTTCCATATAAATTTTAAGATTATTTGATCCACTTCTTTGAAAAAAAGTAGTGGTATTCTGATATGGATTGCATTAAACTGCTGATTTCTCTAAATAGCATAGACATTTTCACAATATTTGTTCTTCCAATCCGTGAGCATGGAACATTTTTTTTTTCTCATTTCTTTGTGTCTTCCTCAATTTCTTTCATGAATGCTCTATAGTTTTCTGAGTGCAAATTCTTTGCCTCTTTGGTTAGATTTATTCCTCTGTATCTTATGGTTTGGGGAATAATTGTAAATGGGTTCAACTCTTTAATTTCTATTTCTTCTGTCTTGTTGTATAGAAATACAACTGATTTCCATGCATTGGCTTTATATCTTGATATTTCACTGAATTTCTATACGAGGTCTAGCAGTTTTGGAGTGGAGTCCTTTGGGTTTTCCACATAAAGTGTCATATCGTCTACAACGAGTGAGAGTTTTACTTCTTATTTGCTAATTAAGATGCCTTGTATTTGTTTTGGTGATCTGATTGTTGAGGATAGGACATCAGTACTATGGTGAATGGCAATGGCGACAGTGGACAGCTCTTCTATGGTTCTGTCCTTAGGGGAAAAGTTCTCAGTTTTTCCAAATTGAGAATGATATTTGTTGTGGGTTTTTCATACATGGCCTTGAATATATTGAGGTATGAACCCTCTATCCCTATGCTTTGAAGAGTTTTTATCAAGAAAGGATTCTGGTTTTTTTTGTGAAATGCTCTTTCAGCATCTATTGAGAGTTTCATATGGTTCTTAATCTTTCTTTTATTACTGTGTTGTATCACATTTATTGATTTGCTGATGTTGAACCAACCTTGCAGCCCAGAAATAAATCCCACGTGGTCATGGTAAATAATAATTTTAGTGTACTGTTGGATCCTATTGGTTAGTATTTTGGTGAGAATTTTTATGTCCATGTTCATCAGGGACATTGGTCTGTAATTCTCCTTTTAGATGGGTCTTTGCTTGGTTTTAAGATTAAGGTAATGCTGACCTCATGAAGTGAATTTGAAAGTTTTCCTTCCATTTCTGTTTTTTGGATTAGTTTCAAGAGAATGAGTATTAATTATTCTTTTTTCTGTTTTGTTTTTAGAGCATTTTTTTATTTGTTTATTTTCAGCATAACAGTGTTCATTGTTTTTGCACCACACCCAGTGCTCCATGAAGTACGTGCCCTCCCTATTACCCACCACCTGGTTCCTCAACCTCCCACCCCCCCGCCCCTTCAAAACCCTCTGGTTGTTTTTCAGAGTCCATAGTCTCTCATGGTTCATCTCCCCTTCCAGTTTCCCTCAACTCCCTCTTCTCTCCAACTCCCCATGTCCTCCGTGATCTTTGTTATGCTCCACAAATAAGTGAGACCAAATGATATCTGACTCTCCCTGCTTGACTTATTTCGCTCAGCATAATCTCTTCCATTCCCGTCCATGTTCTACAAAAGTTGGGTATTCATCCTTTCTGATGGAGGCATAATATTCCATTATGGGTATGTACCACATCTTCCTTATCCATTCATCCATTGAAGGGCATCTTGGTTCTTTCCACAGTTGGGCGACCGTGGCCATTGCTGCTATAAACATTGGGGTACAGATGACTGTTCTTTTCACTACATCTGTATCCTTGGGGTAAATACCCAGCAGTGCAATTGCAGGGTCATAGGGAAGCTCTATTCTTAATTTCTTGAGGAATCTCCACACTGTTCTCCAAAGTGGCTGCACCAAATTGCATTCCCACCAACAGTGTAAGAGGGCTCCCCTTTCTCCACATCCTGTCCATAACACGTGGTTTCTTGTCTTGCTAATTTTGGCCATTCTAACTGGTGTCAGGTGGTATCTCAATGTAGTTTTAATTTGAATCTCCCTGTTGGCTAGTGATGATGCACATTTTTTCATGTGTCTGATAGCCATTTGTATGTCTTCTTTGGAGAAGTGTCTGTTCATATCTTCTGCCCATTTTTTGATATGATTATCTGTTGTGTGTGTGTTGAGTTTGAGGAGTTCTTTATAGATCCTGGATATCAACTTTTGTCTGTACTGTCATTTGCAAATATCTTCTCCCATTCCGTGGGTTGCCTTTTTGTTTTGTTGACTGTTTCCTTTGCTGTGCTGAAGATTTTGATTTTGATGAATTCCCAGGAGTTCATTTTTGCTTTTGTTTCCTTGGCCTTTGGAGACATATCTTGAAAGAATTTGCTGTGGCTGATACCGAAGAGGTTACTTCCTATGTTCTCCTCTAGGATTCTGATGGATTCCTGTCTCACAATGAGGTCTTTTATCCATTTCAAGTTTATCTTGTGTACAGTGTAAGAGAATGGTCAAGTTTCATTCTTCTCCATATTGCTGTCCAGTTTTCCCAGCACAATTTATTGAAGAGACTGTCTTTTTTCCATTGAATATTTTTTCCTGTTTTGTCGAAGATTATTTCACCATAGAGTTGAGAGTCCATATCTGGGCTCTCCACTCTGTTCCACTGCTCAATGTGTCTGTTTTTATGCCAGTACCATGCTGTCTTGGTGATCACAGCTCTGTAGGAAAGCTTGAAATCAGGTAACGTGATGCCGCCAGTTTTGTTTTGTTTTTCAACATTTCCTTTTTTTTTTTTTTTTTTTTTTTTAAAGATTTCATTCACCTATTCGACAGAGAGAGATCACAAGTAGGCAGAGAGGCAGGCAGAGAGAGAGAGAGAGGAGGAAGCAGGCTCCCTGCCAAGCAGAGAGCCCGATGCGGGGCTCGATCCCAGGACCCTGGGATCATGACCTGAGCCGAAGGCAGAGGCTTTAACCCATTGAGCCACCCAGGCGCCCCTGGGGTCTTTTCTGATTCCGTACAAATTTTAGGATTCTTTGCTCCAGCTCTTTGAAAAATACCGGTGGAATTTTGATCAGAATGGCATTAAAAGTAAAGATTGCTCTAGGCACTATAGACTTTTTAACAATGTTTATTCTTCCAATCCAAGAGCATGGAATGGTCTTCCATTTTTTGTGTCCTCTTTAATTTCTTTCATGAGTGTTCTCTAGTTCCTCAAGTACAGATCCTTTACCTCTTTGGTTAGGTTTATTCCCAGGTATCTTATGATTCTTGGTGCTATAGTAAATGGAATTGATTCTCTAATTTCCCTTTCTGTATTTTCATTGTTAGTGTATAAGAAAGCCACTGATTTCTGTACATTGACATTGTATCTTGCCACGTTACTGAATTGCTGTATGAGTTCTAGTAGTTTGGGGGTGGAGTCTTTTGGGTTTTCCATATAAAGAATGATGTCATCAGTGAAAAGAGAGAGTTTGATTCTTCCTTGCCAATTTGCATACCTTTTATTTCTCTTTGTTGTCTGATTGCCATTGCTAGGACTTCTAATACTATGTTGAACAAGAGTGGTGAGAGTGGGCACCCTTGTCGTGTTCCTGATCTCAACGGGAAGGCTGCAAGCTTTTTCCCATTGAGGATGATATTTGCTGTGGGTCTTTCATAGATAGATTATATGAAGTTCATGAATGTTCCCTCTATCCCTATACTTTGAAGCGTTTTAATCAGGATCGGATGCTGGATTTTGTCAAATGCTATTTCTGCTTCAATTGAGAGGACCATGTGGTTCTTCTCTCCTCTCTTATTGATTTGTTCTATCACACTGATTGATTTGCGAATGTTGAACCAACCTTGTAACACAGGGATGAATCCCACCTGGTCATGGTGGATAATCTTTTTAATGTGCTGCTGGATCCTGTTTGCTAGGATCTTGTTGAGAATCTTAGCATCCATATTCATCAGTGATATAGGTCTGAAATTCTCCTTTTTGGTAGGGTCTTTGCCTGGTTTGGGGATCAGGGTAATGCTGGCTTCATAAAAAGAGTCTGGAAGTTTCCCTTCTGCTTCAATTTTTTGGAACAGCTTCAGGAGAATTGGTGTTATTTCTTCTTTGAAAGTTTGGTAGAATTCACCAGGGAATCTGTCATGGCCTGGGCTTTTGTTTTTTGGGAAGTTTTTTGATCATTGCTTCAATCTTGTTACTAGCCATCGGTAGATTCAGGTTGTCAATGAAGTGTCTTAATTCTCATTGATTTCCATGAATTTTTTAAGTTCTTCTTTGATCTCCTGGTTGATCCAAGCATTCTTAAGCAAGGTGGTCTTTAGCTTCCATGTGTTTGAGTTCCTTCTGAACTTTCCCTTGTGATTGAGTTCCAGTTTCAAAGCATTGTTATCTGAGAATATGCAGGGAATAATGTCAGTCTTTTGGTATTGGTTGAGTCCTGCTTTGTGACCCAGTATGTGGTCTATTCTGGAGAAGGTTCCATGTGCACTTGGGAAGAATGAGTATTCTGTTGTTTTAGGGTGGAATGTTCTGTATATGTCTATGAGGTCCATCTGGTCCAAAGATTCATTCAATGCTCTTATTTCTTTATTGATTTTCTGCTTCAATGATCTGTCTATTTCTGATAGAGGCGTATTACGATCTCCTGCTATCAATGTATTCATATCAATATGACTATCTTGATTAATAGTTTTCTTATGTAATTGGGTGCTCCCATATTGGGGGCATAGATATTTATAATTGTTAGATCATCTTGGTCCCTTTAAGAATGATGTAGTGTCCTTCTGTATCTCTGACTACAGTCTTTAGTTTAAAATCTAATTTATCTGATTTGAGAATCGCTAACCCAGCCTTCTTTTGAGGCCCATTGGCATGAAAGGTGCTTCTCCATCCCTTCACTTTCAGTCTGGGTGTATCCTTATGTTCAAAATGGGTCTCTTGTTGACAACATATGGATGAGTCCTGTCGTTTTATCTAATCTGCAACCCTGTGTCATTTCATGGGCGCATTTAGGCCATTCACATTGAGAGTGATTATTGAGATATAGGTTTTTATTGACATCGTGTTACCTTTGAAGTCTTTCTGTCTGTAGATTGTTTCTATTTTTCTGTTCAATGATATACTTAGGATTTTTTCTCTTTAAAATAACCTCCCTTAATATTTCCTGCAGTGTCAGCTTGGTGGTTGCATAATTTTTTAAGCCTTGGCTTTCTTGGAAACTCTTTATCTCTCCATTCATTTTAAATGTCAGTCTTGCTGGATAGAGTATTATTGGCTGCATGTTCTTCTCATTTAGTACTCTGAATATATTTTGCCAGTCCTTCTTGGCTTGCCAGGTCTCTGTGGAGAGGTCTGATATTATTCTAATGGGCTTTCCTATGTATGTAAGGAGCTTCTTTGTCCTAGCTGCTTTTAAGAGGGTCTGTCTTGAAACATAATTCCTCATTTTAAATATAAGGTGTTGTGAGAACCTTTAAGAATCTAAAATCTTGGGGGGAAATCTCTCTGCCAATAGTTCATGAACGTTGTTTCCATTCGTGAGATTGGGAATTTTCCTAGACATCTTCTTCCACTATATCTTCTAGAATTCTTTCTTTAACCTCCCCTTCAGGGACTCCAATAATTCTGATGTTGGAACGTTTCATGGCATCATTTATTTCCCTGATTCTGTTTTCGTGGCTTCTGAGCTGTTTGTTCCAGGCTTCCTCCTGACCCTTTCTCTCTGTTTGTCCTCCAGATCACTAATTCTATCTTCTGTCTCAGTTACCCTAGCTTTTAGAGAATTTAGATTAGATTGGAACTCATTGAGAGTATTTTGAACATCATCCCTGGTGGCTTTCAGTTCTGCCCTAATCAATTCTGTTTGGTCATCCATGGCTTTCTCCAACCTAGCTTTTGCCTGGAGAATTGTTAGTCTGAATTCCCTTTCTGACTTATTGTCTATGTTGGTAGCCATTAGCTCTGTTGGAGAAGGTCCATCCTCTGTATTTTTCTTCTGTTGGGTATTCCTCCTCCTATTCATTTTGCTAAGAGTTGACTGAACAGATGCAGCTGGATTTATCGATTGTGGTGCAGTCAAGATGCACCCTGGAATGCTTCTGTGCAATCAGGATTCCCCACCCAAATGAGAGAAAAACAGAAAAGAAAAAGAAATAGAGTAGAAGAAAGAAAAAAAAAAAGGAAATGAAAAAAGGAAAAAAAAAAAAGAGAGAGAGAGAGAGGGAGACAGGGAAAAAATAGAAGATAAAAGAGAAGGCTCAGCCCAAATGGGCCCCAAGGTAAGATTCATGAAATATCTAAACAAAAACAGACAAACAAAAAGCCTGATAAAAGTATATGACAAGATATATATGGAAAAAAAGGGAAGAACCTCATCAGAAAGAACCCCAAGTATAAGATTTATATATTATCAGGACAAACAAAAATTCACAGAAACACTGGCAGAAGGAAAAATTGGGAGAGTGGTTATAAATTCTCAGTGTGGGCGAGGAAGTTTTTTTGATTCTTCCTGGATGTATGTTGATTTTTTTTTAAGGGACTCAACTTTCCTAAGTTCCAGGGGGATTAGAAACTGGTTTGCCTATAGGTGTAGCATTGATTGGGGAAAGGGGATTACCTTGAAGTTTAACTCTATATGTATATTAGAAAATAAAAATTTAAAAAGAATAAACTAGACTAAGCTAAGTTAAAATTTTTAAAAAATTAATAAATAGAAAAGAAAAAGAAAAACACGGGTGTATGTATCAAAAAGTTCAGGTTAGAAGGTTATTAAGGAATTTGATGTACTGGACATCTCAGTGTGATGGCAAATAAGTTAAAAATTATCTGTATGTATTAAAAAAAAGAACCAGAATATTGGTAAAGAGATAAAAATAAAAGTTGTATTTATGAAGTAGTGGTGGTTGTTCTCTTGTAGTTTTCTTTCTTTCTTTTTTTTTTTTTTTCTTCTTTCCTGCTTGGTTTTCTGGGGGAGGGCCTGCCACGTGGAGCAAACTGCACCCCGACCTTCCTCTAAGAGAGAAGCCTCAGAATGCTCTGCAGAGCTGCTTGCAGAGTCGGTTCTGAGTCATGTTCCCTGGGGATGCAGGAGCTCCTCGTTGTACCCAATACCAGGGCATTGGTGGCTGTCTGGGCAGCTTCAGACCGCCAGAGAGATTCCAAGCAGAGATCGCACACTGAGATTTTCCCACTGTTCCGCGCTGGGAATGTCTGGTATTTCCGGATGTCAGAGCTCCAGGCTAGCACCTATGAGCACCTCTCCCAGGGGAGTGTGTGGGAGGCGAGCCTTTCAGGATTACCATCTGGCCAGGCTCCCAGCCCCTCACAGGAGCTGGAACCCACTTGTTCTCAGGCGTGCTGGCAGCTCAGGTCCGGTGGCAGCTCAGGGACCGTGACCCGATTTCTCCGCCGCACTCTCTCTGGCTCAGTGCCAGGGGAGGCTGTCCTGGGTCGGGGGGACTTAGGTCCCTGTCCCTAACCGCCCCCAATTCCCACTATTTCCCCCTGGTATCCTTTGCTCTACTTGTTTTTTGAGTGCTTTCAACCAGACTCCAAGTTAATGACGGTCCCCAGATGCAGGGCACTCACGTATTGGGGTATTACTTTCCAATCGGTCACCTCTGGTGGCTCCCTCCCCCTTTTGTTTATCTTCCGATATCAGTCTGATGTTCCCACTCTGCTTTACCTGCCACTGGCGTCTTCTTCTCCTGTAGAGATCCAGACGTGTATAATTCTGATCTCAGGCTGATTTCATGGGTGGTCGGAGTTCTTTGGTAGGTAATCAGCTCACTTTAGGGTACAGGTTGAAACGGCGCCTCCTCCTACATCCCCGCCATCTTGACTCCCCCTTATTCTTTCAATGTTTGGTAGAATTCCCCTCTGAAACTGTCTGGATCTGGGCTCTTGTTTGTTGGGATATTTTGGTGACTGTTTCAATCTCCTTAGTAGTTATGGGTCTGTTCAGGTTTTCTATTTCTTCCTGGTTCAGTTGTGATAGCTTATATTTATATACATTCACTATATACATTTATATATATTTTATACATTTATATATACATTTATTTTATATATATTTTTATAAATTTAATATATTTTATATATACATATAAATATATATATTTATGTACATTCACTATATACATTCAATATACATTTATATACATATATATTTATATACATTCACTATGAATACATCCATTTCTTCCAGATTTTCAAATTTGCTGGCGTATATTTACTCATAATATGTCCTTCTAATTATTTGCATTTCTTTGGTGTTTGATGTGATCTCTCCTCTTTCATTCATGATTTTATTAATGTAGGTCATTTCTCTTTTCTTTTTGATAAGTCTGGCCAGGTGTTTATCAATCTTATTAAGTCTTCCAAAGAACAAGCTCCTAGTTGCCTTGATCTGTTCTTTTGGGTTTTATTTCATTGGTTTCTGCTCCGATCTTTATTATTTCTCTTCTCCCACTGGGTTCAGGCTACATTTGTTGTTCTTTTTCCTACTCCTTCAGGTGTAGGTTTAGATTGTGTATTTGAGAACTTTCCTGTTTCTTGAGAAAGTCTTGTAGTGCCATATACTTTCCTCTTAGGATGGCCTTTGCTGTGTCCCAAAGGTTTGGGATAGTTGTGTTTTCATTTTCACTTGTTTCAATGGATTTTCCTTATTTCTTCATTAATTTCCTGGTTGACACACTCATTCCTTAGTAGACTGTTCTTTAGCTTCTATGTATTTGAGTTCTTTCCAACTTTCCTCTTGTGCTTGAGCTTTAGTTTCAAAGCATTGTTGTCTGAAAAATTGCAGGGAATGATCCCTATATTTTGGTACCATTTGAAACCTGATTTATGACCTAGGATTTGATATATTCTGGGGAATGTTCCATGTGCACTAGCGAATGCTGTGCATTCTATTGTTTTGGGATGGAATGTTCTGAATATATCTGTGGTGTCCATCTGGTCCAATGTGTCATTTAAACCCTTTCTTTCCTTGTTGATCTTTTGCTTAGATGATCTGTCCATTTCAGTGAGGGATATGTCCAAGTCCCCTACCATTATTGTTTTATTCTTCATGTGTTTCTTTGGTTTTGTTATTAATTGATTTATATAGTTGCCTGCTCCCATGTTAGGGCATAGATATTTAAAATTGTTAGATCTTTTTGTTAGACAGACCCTTTAAGTATGATATAAGTATCCACATTTTATCAGCTAAGTCACACAGCTATTGCTTGTGTGAGTAATCAAGAAAACATACTTATCCCATATATTTGGAAGAGGTGTGTGTTTGAGAGTGAGTTAATATTTCTTAACTAATAATTTAATCTATGCAAATTCTGTTCAGTTTTTCAATACATATTATATGGGATCAGCTATTTGTCAGATATAGAAGTCAGCTTTTAATGTATATTCATTTGAGTACAGAGAGGCAGAAACAGACACAAACACAGATAATGCCACTCTATGAGAGGAAAAAGTAAAGCAAAATCAAAAATTAAACCCAAAAAAGCACAAAAACTCTAATAACCCAAAAGTACAACATGTAGAAAAATGTTGGTGTATTTAAATTGGAGGAACAGGGAGAGATTGTCTTTTATAGAGACCTCTTAGTACAGAACTAAGGAAATTAAAAGTGAATATGCATATGCCTGATAATAAAGTGTTCAAAGGAATTGAACTAATTTCCTAAAGCAGGAACCTTGTAAGAATGTCCAAAAAATGAAAATTAGGAAAATATTATGGAATATAATAAAATGTATATTTATTCTAGAATTTGCATGGGTAAGTAAAAGACCCAGAATAACCAACAATATATTAAAGGGAAGAACAAAGTTGGTCCGATAAAACAGAATAGCAAGAATTGTGATAAAGCTGCAATAATCAAGGCAGTGTGATGTTGGCAAAATAGTAGACATGTAGATCATCAGAAAAGAATAGAACCCAGAGATAGACACAGACTAATATAATAACTTGATCTTCAACAAATAAGCAAAAACAAAACAAATGGAGAAATGTAGTCTTTTCAATAAAGCTGCTGGAAGAACTGCATGTACATAAGAATGAATTCTTCATTTCTCCATAATGAGGTAGGTGAATTTCATTAGAATTGAAAACTTTTGCCATGTGAAAGACTATGTCTAGAGCGTAAGGATGTAAGAAGCATATTTTGAGATCTTACTAACAAAACCACATCTGTTATCCAAAATATTCAAATAATTTTTTTTAAGATTTTATTTATTTATTTGACTGACAGAGATCACAAGTAGGCAGGAAGGCAGGCAGAATGAAAGAGGAAGGGAAGCAGACTCCCTGCTGAGCAGAGAATCTGAAGTGGTGCTCAATCCCAGGACCCTGGGATCATGAGCTGAGCCAAAGGCAGGGACTTTAACCCACTGAACCACCCAGGATCCCCTACTCAAAGAATTCTTAAAGTCAACAATAAGGAAACACCTTGATTTAAAAAAAATGGACCAAATACCATGAGACACTATACCCCCAAAATTAAATAAAAATAAAAAAATAAATATAGATGGAAAATAAGCATGTGATAAGATGCTTCACATATTATGTTACATGAAAATACATTAACATACATTGCACATCTATCGGAGTATCCAAAATCCAGAACACTAACAACAACAAATGTGGACCAGGATGTGAAGCAGCAGTGACTCTCATTCACTGCTGGTAGGAAAGCAAAATTCTACAGCCATTTTCAAAGATAGCTTGTCAGTTTCTCATTAAACTCAACAAACTCTCACCACACAATCTAGCAATTATCCAAAATAATTGAAAATTCATTGTTCACACAAAAATCTCATGTGGATATTATTCATAATTGATAAAACTCAGTAGCAACCCTCAAGTCCTCCAGTAAGTGAATGGTTAAGTAAACTATTGTGTATCCAGAAAATGAAATATTGTTCTACACTAAAAGTAAACAGCACTTATCAAGACATAAAAAGACATGGAAGAACCTTAAACACATACTAAGAAATGAAAGAACCCAAACTGAAAAGGCCACATAATGTATGATTCCAGCTATATAATATTTCTTGTCAAAGAAATATATAATATTTCTTGTCAAAAGGACAAAACCATGGAGACAGGGATTGGGGAGGGATAGGGGTTAAAAAGTGGAAAACAGAAGTTTTTTGGGATGATGAATCTATCCTCTATTATACTATAGTAATGAATCCAAGTCATTATACATTTGTTCAAACCTATAGAATGTATAATACCAGGCATAACTCTTAGGTTAACCATGCTTTTTGTAACTGAGATGAATCAGTGTGGGCTTATCAAATGTAACAAATGTAACACCATGGTGAGGGATGTTTATAATGAGTGAGACCAGGGATGTGTGGGGAAGAGGTATATGAAAATCTTTGTATCTTCCTTGCAATTTTGTTGTGAATCTGAAACTACTCTAAAAATAAAGTTTACGAAAATAAAAAGAATACAAGTGTATACATTTGGACAAATGTTACTCATAAATATGATTCATTATGATAAATAAAATACCAGAAAATTGAATCTATCAGTAGATAAGTGAATGCTATATTTAAACATACTTTAATAATTGCAGATTCCAAAGATGTACCAGTTTTAGGATTAATTCAATTTTTTTTCATTGAAAATTATGTCATTCATGTTGTCAGCTCCTTATTTAGGTTTTACCATTAGAAGAGTAAACGACATTTTTTTTTTTAATGTTCAGAAGCCTGCATTCTAATGAGGGACTGTACCACGAATGCATATATAAATGTACAGATAATACAATTCAAACAATGGCAACAGTTATGTATTTAAAAAAAGCAAGACAATGGATAGAATGTAATGACACACTCTGACTGCCTGTGCTCACTCGCGCTCTCTCCCTCTTTTTCTAAAAAAAAAAAAAAAAAAAAAAAAGAATGCTATGGTACTCTTAAGTTGTTTGGTCAGTGAGGGAGGGGCATACTATGGGTAAGTTCTGAGATAAGCAATTTATGGAAGTTTATACGATTTGGTTTTATTTAAAATCTATTGGATAAATTTCAGTAGAGAAATGTGTCACCTGGCTAATTTTTCTAGAGAATACTTCTGGATGTGTCATGGAGATATCTTAGAAGAAAAAAAAAAAGATGAAAATCAGAAGAATGGTTAAAAGTTCTTCACGGTACCAAGGCAAGAGACAATGGTGTCTGAGTCTAAGAATCTGCAGGGGAGATGCGGAGAAGTGAATGTATGGAACCTGTTCTAAAGATACAGTGAAGAGCTATGCTGGCAAATTAGATATAAGGTAAGATGTGGGTCATATATACAGTGTAATATTACTCAGTCATCAGAAAGAATGAATTCCTACCATTGACATTGACGTGGATGAAATGAGAGTATTATACTAAGTGAAATAAGTTAACCAGAGAAAGAAAATTATTATACACTTTCACTCATATGTGGAATATAAGGTATAGTTCTGAAGACAATATGGGAAAGGAGGGAAAGCTGAATGGACAAACCATGAAAAACTCTTGACTCTGGGAAACAAATTGAGATTTGGAGATAGAGGGGAAGGTAGGGGATTGGGTAATATTGTGATGGGCATTAATGCAGGCACATGATGTGATAAGCCCTGGATGTCATTTGCAACTAATGAATCATTGAATATTATATCAAAACCCAATAATGTACTATATGCTGGTTAATTGAATTTAAATTAAAAAAATATGTTAGAGGACCATGTGGTTCTTCTCTCTTCTCTTATTGATGTGTTCTATCACACTGATTGATTTGCGAATGTTGAACCAAACTTGCAACCCAGGGATGAATCCCACCTGGTCATGGTGGATAATCTTTTTAATGTGCTGCTGGATCCTGTTTGCTAGGATCTTGTTGAGAATCTTTGCATCCATATTCATCAGTGATATGGGTCTGAAATTCTCCTTTTTGGTAGGGTCTTTGCCTGGTTTGGGGATCAGGGTAATGCTGGCTTCATAAAAAGAGTCTGGAAGTTTTCCTTCTGCTTCCATTTTTTGGAACAGCTTCAGGAGAATTGGTGTGATTTCTTCTTTGAAAGTTTGGTAGAATTCCCCAGGGAATCCGTCAGGTCCTGGGCTCTTGTTTTTTGGGAGGTTTTTGATCACTGCTTCAATCTCATTACTAGATATCGGTCTATTCAGGTTGTCCATTTCTTCCTGGTTCAATTTTGGGAGTTTGTAGCTTTCCAGGAATGCATCCATTTCATCTAGGTTGCTTAGCTTATTGGCATATAACTGTTGGTAATAATTTCTGATGATTGTTTCTATTTCCTTGGTGCTCGTTGTGATCTCTCCCTTTTCATTCATAATTTTATTAATTTGGGCTTTCTCTCTTTTCTTTTGGATTAGTGTGGCCAATGGTTTATCGATCTTATTGATTCTTTCAAAAAACCAGCTTCTAGTTTCATTGATACGTTCTACTGTATCTCTCATTTCTACCTCATTGATCTCTGCTCTAATCTTGATTATTTCCCTTCTTGCATGTGGAGTTGGTTTGATTTGTTGTTGATTCTCCAGTTCTTTAAGGTGTAGAGACAGTTGGTGTATTCTGGATTTTTCAATGTTTTTGAGGGAGGCTTGGATGGCTATGTATTTCCCCCTTAGAACCGCCTTTGCTGTATCCCATAGGTTTTGGACCGAGGTGTCTTCATTCTCATTGGTTTCCATGAATTGTTTAAGTTCGTCTTTGATCTCCTGGTTGATCCAAGCATTCTTAAGCAAGGTGGTCTTTAGCTTCCAGGTGTTTGAGTTCCTTCTGAACTTTTCCTTGTGATTGAGCTCCAGATTCAAAGCATTGTGATTGGAGAATATGCAGGGAATAATGTCAGTCTTTTGGTATCGGTTGAGTCCTGCTTTGTGACCCAGTATGTGGTCTATTCTGGAGAAGGTTCCATGTGCACTTGAGAAGAATGAATATTCTGTTGTTTTAGGGTGGAATGTTCTGTATATGTCGATGAGGTCCATCTGGTCCAATGTTTCATTCAATGCTCTTATTTCTTTATTAATTTTCTGCTTCGATGATCTGTCTATTTCTGAGAGAGGCGTATTAAGATCTCCTACTATTATTGTATTCGTATCAATATGACTCTTTACCTTGATTAATAGTTTTCTTATGTAATTGGGTGCTCCCATATTGGGGGCATAGATATTCACAATTGTTAGATCGTCTTGGCGGATAGTCCCTTTAAGAATTATGTAGTGTCCTTCTGTATCTCTGACTACCGTCTTTAGTTTAAAATCTAATTTATCTGATATGAGAATCGCTACTCTGGCCTTCTTTTGAGGCCCATTGGCATGAAAGATGCTTCTCCATCCCTTCACTTTCAGTCTGGGTGTATCCTTAGGTTCAAAATGGGTCTCTTGTAGACAACATATGGAGAGACCCCGAATTGCCAAGGAAATGTTGAAAAACAAAAACAAAACTGGCAGCATCACGTTACCCGATTTCAAGCTTTACTACAAAGCTGTGATCACCAAGACAGCGTCGTACTGGCATAAAAACAGACACATAGACCAGTGGAACAGAGTGGAGAGCCCAGATATGGACCCTCAACTCTATGGTCAAATAATCTTCGACAAAACAGGAAAAAATATTCAATGGAAAAAAGACAGTCTCTTCAATAAATGGTGCTCGGAAAACTGGACAGCGATATGTAGAAGAATGAAACTCGACCATTCTCTTACACCGTACACAAAGATAAACTCGAAATGGATAAAAGACCTCAACGTGAGACAGGAATCTATCAGAATCCTAGAGGAGAACATAGGCAGGAACCTCTTCGATATCAGCCACAGCAACTTCTTTCAAGATATGTCTCCAAAGGCCAAGGAAACAAAAGCAAAAATGAACTTTTGGGACCTCATCAAGATCAAAAGCTTCTGCACAGCAAAGGAAACAGTCAACAAAACAAAGAGGCAACCCACGGAATGGGAGAAGATATTTGCAAATGACAGTACAGACAAAAGGTTGATATCCAGGATCTATAAAGAACTTCTCAAACTCAACACACACACAACAGATAATCATATCAAAAAATGGGCAGAAGATATGAACAGACACTTCTCCAACGAAGACATAGAAATGGCTATTAGACACATGAAAAAATGTTCATCATCACTAGCCATCAGGGAGATTCAAATTAAAACCACATTGAGATACCACCTGACACCCGTTAGAATGGCCAAAATTAGCAAGACAGGAAACAACGTGTGTTGGAGAGGATGTGGAGAAAGGGGAACCCTCTTACACTGTTGGTGGGAATGCAAGTTAGTGCAGCCACTTTGGAGAACAGTGTGGAGATTCCTGAAGAAATTAAGAATAGAGCTTCCCTATGACCCTGCAATTGCACTGCTGGGTATTTACCCCAAAGATACAGATGTAGTGAAAAGAAGGGCCATCTGTACCCCAATGTTTATTGCAGCAATGGCTACGGTCGCCAAACTGTGGAAAGAACCAAGGTGCCCTTCAACGGATGAATGGATAAGGAAGATGTGGTCCATATACACAATGGAGTATTATGCCTCCATCAGAAAGGACGAATACCCAACTTTTGTAGCAACATGGGCGGGACTGGAAGAAATTATGCTGAGCGAAATAAGTCAAGCAGAGAGAGTCAAGTATCATATGGTCTCACTTATTTGTGGAGCATAACAAATAACATGGAGGACATGGGGAGATGTAGAGGAGAGGGAGTTGAGGGAAACTGGAAGGGGAGATGAACCATGAGAGACTATGGACTCTGGAAAACAACCAGAGGGTTATGAAGGGGCGGCAGGGAGGTCGGGGGAGTGGGAGGTTGAGGAACCAGGTGGTGGGTAATAGGGAGGGCACGTACTGCATGGAGCACTGGGTGTGATGCCAAAACAATGAACACTGTTATGCTGTAAATAAACAAATAACAATAAATATTAAAAAATATGTTAGAGAAAGAGAAGAGTCAATAATGTTTTTAAATTAGAGAAAAACTATGACATCACACAAATGGGGATAAAATTTTTGTTAAACAGGAATACAAATTCCCATAGAAAACTAAAAACAACACACACACACACACACACACACACACACACACACACACACACACATATTTTTTTGTATTGCAGTCCAAAAAGAGTCTATAGTATAGTAAACGCCATAGTTATATTGTATGAAAAAATAAAACACTTAATAGTATCAGGGCATTAAATACCAGATAACATGCATTTTTAAAAAGATTTTATTTATTGATTAGACAGAGAGATAGAGAGCATAAGTAAACAGAGTGACAGGCAGAAGGAGAGGGAGAAGCAGGTTCTCCACTGAGCAGGGAGTCCAGTGCAGGCTCAATTCCAGGATCCTGGGATCATGACGTGAGCCAAAGGCAGCCGCCTAACTGAATAAGCCACCCAGAAGCCCAAAAGGTAACATGCATTTATCTCAACATTATCCTAGAAGCAGCGACCATGCATAGGGGTAGTAATTATCTCTGAAAACAAATGAACAAAAATATTAGCTTTTCCAAAACAAGCAAAATCAATCATTGTGTATGATATAAATTATCTAGAATATAGTTGGATTTTACTGGGAAACCGTAAGAATGATTAGAAAGTGTAGGAGACACCCAATTAATATAGAAAAATGACAGACCCTAGAGAGTTAGAAATTCTACTTTATGGTTACAAATGTACCAAAACTTACACGTCTTGAACATAAATTCGTCAAGAAATTTGTAATATTTATATATGGTCAATTTTTCCCTGGAACTTTGTGAAGGAGGAGGTAAGTAAATGTATTATGTTTCTACAAGTTAAGGACGATTATAGAGTATAGGATAGAACATACAATTGTAACTCCATTCCAATGGACTCCATAAAAGTTGTGGAATTCTAATTCAAATCATAATTTTTCTGGGGTCCTTTTTGGGGTATTCATTTGAATTTGAAGTGCAGGGATATCATGATGAAGCTACATACACAAATAACACATTTCCATGAATAATTATCATGTTCTAATATGCACCCTTAACCCACTACCCAGTGCACATTTTTAAAATCTGCTACATCACATCCTTGAATACCTGTCTCTAACAATATGAGTTTGCTTGCTTGCTTTCTCTCTTTCTTTCTTTTCTTCTTTCTTTAAAATGTAGGCCTCTTTCAATATGTGTATTGTTCCATAATATAGTCTTAAACATTTAACGACAATTTCTTAATTTAATAAAATAGTCAATGCTAAAAGTTCAATGATTCGTGTTCATATATGTACAAATCATAATCCAGAAGAAATGCATCTAGTTAATTTAATACATTTTAAGTCTCTTTTAGTATATACATTATCCTCCTCATTTAAAAATAGTATTATCTGTTAAAGAAGCTGAGTTATTTATTCTATAGAATAACATTCACCCTAGATTTTTCTGGTTTAATATCCATATTGTTAAGGAGCAAGAACTTTGTTTATTGCTTGTGGATTATTCCAAGTAATATAAGAGAGAAATCAGCAACATGAACTTACTGTTAGTTAGCAGAATATATTGTAAAATGCTGTTATAAGTGAAGAGTATAGTTCTCATGTAATAAATAAACAAACAGTACAGAGGATCAGAATTCAAAGCCCTGAAGATAACACAAATGAATTTAACACAAAAGAAGGGAAGGCTACACAAAAAAATGATGATAACAGTGTGTTATTGAAAAGCATAACCAGGAAAATTGGTGAGTCAATCTGGAATAAAAAAAATTCAGATTCTACAATTAACACCAAATTCCCAAATTAACTTCAAATAGGTTAAACTTCAAAATTTTCACTCTGAAATCATAAAAGTACTAGAAAAATATAGATATTTTTGTTTTATTATTTTCTGAAAAGGGGAGTCATCTTTTCTTAACATGACACATAAAAGAAACCCTACAAAATCTACTTAAAGTATTTTGAAATTTAAGAAATGAACTTTTAGTTCTGGGTGCAATTGTAAATGGGATTGACTCCTTAATTTCTCTTTCTTCTGTCTTTTTGTTGGTGTACAGAAATGCAACTGGTTTCTGTGCATTGATTTAATATCCTGACACTTTACTGAATTCCTGTACAAGTTCTAACAGCTATAAGATGCCTAGGAATAAACCTAACCAAAGAGGCTAAGAATCTATATGCAGAAAACTATAAAGTACTCATGAAAGAAATTGAGGAAGACACAAAGAAATGGAAAAATGTTCCATGATCCTGGATTGGAAGAATAAATATTGTGAAAATGTCCATGCTACCTAAAGCAATCTGCACATTTAAGGCAATCCCTATCAAAATACCATCCATTTTTTCCAAAGAAATGGAACAAATAATCCTCAAATTTATATGGAACCAGAAAAGACCTCAAATAGCCAAAGGAATATTGAAAAAGAAAGCCAAAGTTGGTGGCATCACAATTCCGGACTTCAAGCTCTATTACAAAGCTGTCATCATCAAGACAGCATGGTACTGGCACAAAAACAGACATATAGATCAATGGAACAGAATAGAGAGCCCAGAAATCGACCCTCAACTCTAGGGTCAACTAATCTTCGACAAAGCAGGAAAGAATGTCCAATGGAAAAAAGACAGCCTCTTCAATAAATGGTGCTGGGAAAGTTGGACAGCCACATGCAGAAAAATGAAATTGGACCATTTCCTTACACCACACACGAAAATAGACTCCAAATGGATGAAGGACCTCAATGTGAGAAAGGTATCCAGCAAAGTCCTTGAGGAGAATGCCGGCAGCAACCTCTTTGACCTCAGCCGCAGCAACATCTTCCTAGGAACATCGGCAAAGGCAAGGGAAGCAAGGGCAAAAATGAACTATTGGGATTTCATCAAGATCAAAAGCTTTTGCACAGCAAAGGAAACAGTTAACAAAACCAAAGACAACTGACAGAATGGGAGAAGATATTTGCAAACGACATATCAGATAAAGGACTAGTATCCAAATTCTATAAGGAACTTAGTAAACTGAACACCCAAAGAACAAACAATCCAATCAAGAAATGGGCAGAGGACATGAACAGACATTTCTGCAAAGAAGACATCCAGATGGCCAATAGACACATGAAAAAGTGCTCCACATCACTCGGCATCAGGGAAATAGAAATCAAAACCACAATGAGATATCACCTCACACCAGTCAGAATGGCTAAAATGAACAAGTCAGGAAATGACAGATGCTGGCGAGGATGCGGAGAAAGGGGAACCCTCCTCCACTGTTGGTGGGAATGCAAGCTGGTGCAACCACTCTGGAAAACAGCATGGAGGTTCCTCAAAATATTGAAAATAGAACTACCCTATGACCCAGCAATTGCACTACTGGGTATTTACCCTAAAGATACAAACGTAGTGATCCGAAGGGGCACGTGCACCCGAATGTTTATAGCAGCAATGTCGATAATAGCTAAACTATGGAAAGAACCTAGATGTCCATCAACAGATGAATGGATAAAGAAGAGGTGGTATATATACACAATGGAATACTATGCAGTCATCAAAAGAAATGAAATTTTGCCATTTGCAATTACGTGGATGGAACTAGAGGGTATCATGCTTAGTGAAATAAGTCAATCAGAGAAAGACAACCATCATATGATCTCCCTGATATGAGGACATGGAGATGCAACATGGGGGGTTAGGGAGATAGGAGAAGAATAAATGGCACTCAATGGGATTGGGAGGGAGACAAATCATCAGTGACTCTTAATCTCACAAAACAAACTGAGGGTTTCTGGGGGGAGGGGGTGTTGGGATAGGGGGAGTGGGGTCATTGACATTGGGGAGGGTATGTTCTGTGGTGAGTGCTGTGAAGTGTGCAAACCTGGCGATCCACAGACCTGTACCCCTGGGGATAAAAATACATTATATGTTTATAAAAAATAAGAAATAAATAAAAAATTAAAAAAATTAATGACAATTGATATGTCTCATCATCTAGAAGAAAAGAATATTTTATGTGAATATCTTTTTCTTTAGTTTCATAGGCATGACTTGGTGAAAGAATTCTTCACAGTCTAAAACACACACTTCAAATGGTTGCTTAGTCCGCTGAGTCCTCTGAGGTCAAAAGAAATTATAGTGACTTCATGAGTTTAATTCAACTTACATTTAAAAAAGAAAACATGGGATTAGTCTCAAACATATTATTTAAGGAAATACATTTCATTTTGATGATTATGTAGATTGAATTCTCTTATGCTTCTGATTTGTGCATAACTCAGTTGGGACTATTTCAGAGATAGCTTTACAATTAATATATTTCTTTTTTTTTAAAGATTTTATTTATTTATTTGACAGATAGAGATCACAAGTAGGGAGAGAGGCAGGCAGAGAGAGAGAGAGAGGAGGAAGCAGGCTCCCTGCCAAGCAGAGAGCCCAATGCGGGGCTCAATCCCAGGACCCTGGGATCATGACCTGAGTGAAAGGCAGAGGCTTTAACCCACTGAGCCACCCAGGTGCCCCACAATTAACATATTTCTTAAATGATCTACAAAAAGAGCATGGGTGTAAGTATTTGAGATTTTTTTGGTCATATTAAATTTGAATCATCACAGGTTTACAAGGACAATGGGTGTGGAAGTCATCTTGCCATAGTGTTATAGGATCTGAGTTTGATAGCAATATATACCTCCTTCTTAAAAAAGCATAACCTTGGAATAACCTTGTGTTCTTAATTGGGCTAGTGAACATGTATATTATTTCTTATTTAAATCTTAATATTTTACATTATGGTTATCACTAATTTTTACCCCAAAATATTTTTGAAATGATAAATGTGTGTAATATAGGTAAAGGATTTCAGAAAATAAAAATACATGGTGAGAATTTTATGCAGTTCTATTACAATAAAGTATTAAGTAAGTTGTATGGTTTCAAACAAGTCCTGGTTTTTATTAATAATATCATTCTGATATTTACTTTATCACTGCCTAGTATTATGAAGTAGGGAGCAGAGTTTCTATATGCTTGGCTTTAATTCTTACTCATTTCTTTAGTTTCTATCTGCTGACATGATTTATCTGAGAATTTTAATTAAACAAATGGACATTAAATATTTTAATAAAGTAGAATTTAATATTCAGGGAACATTGGAGAACGGTATGGAAATACATGTCAGGAGAGATAAAGATCAGAAGTTATAATGATATTAACTACAAATATGCTTCTATGTTTGATAAAGATGTTTAGTTATGAACTTTTAATTTTCCGTTTATGGATCTCATATTTCGTTCTCAAATATTTTATGATGTATCTAATGTTAATATTGAAACTTTACACTTTCTAAAGGTTCTGATTTGGATCAAACACACTTTGTTTATTTATTTATTATTCATTAATGTATTCATTCCCCAGTGCCTTTGTCCTGATAGCTCTGGGATGATTCAAAGTCAATGTAATGCCAAATAAATCTCAAATGTGTACATCTATATGATATTTCCAGAAATCCTTTACATAATATCTGCACGACTCAGGCAGGTCAGAACTATCTGAAGTAAAATACACGGGCATATAAGAAAAAATACATATAATTCAGTCTGCATAATCATTGATATAAAACACTTTCATTAAAATATAGTTTCTGAGACTACTGGAAGGTTTTACTTGTAAACATGAATACATGGATCAAGGCACTGCAATTATCTTCTAACTCATTTCAGTGGAATCAGTAGGCTAAACACTTATTTGATGGCTCAGAGTTTTTTACTGTGAATGATAGTTCTTTGCCATCACCGTGCCATGTCTGAGAGTGGGAAGAAAAAAAAAAAAAACAGATCTAACCTTGAAAGCAATTTTCCCACTAGATCCACAGACACATAAATTGTATTTCACCAGGACCGGGGCAGCTCAGTAAGTTAAATGCCTGCTTTCGGGTCAGGCCATGATCCCAAGACCCTGGCATTGATCCCCAAGTCTGGCTCTCTGCTCAGTGGGGAGTCAGCTTCTCCCTCCCCCTCTGCTCTCCACACCCACCCCTCATGCTCGCTCTCACTCTCTCATAAATAAATGAATAAAATCTTAAATAAAATAGAACTGGGTTGCACTACGACAACTATTGAAGGGTTTGAGCAATGAAGGGCATGCCTCCGTTCCGAATCCACCTTCATTTATGCAGAAGGGTAATCAGGAAAAGAGAATAATAACAGTAAAAACAACACCAAAAAGAAGTATTTTTTAAATTTTTTTATTTGTTTATTTACAGCATAACAGTGTTCATTGTTTTGGCATAACACCCAGTGCTCCATGCAGTACTTGCCCTCCCTATTACCCACCACCTGGTTCCTCAACCTCCCACCCCTCCCCCCGCCCCTTCAAAACCCTCTGGTTGTTTTTCAGAGTTCATAGTCTCTCATGGTTCATCTCCCCTTCCAGTTTCCCTCAACTCCCTCTCCTCTCCATCTCCCCATGTCCTCCGTGTTATTTGTTATGCTCCACAAATAAGTGAAACCATATGATACTTGACTCTCTCTGCTTGACTTACTTCGCTCAGCATAATCTCCTCCAGTCCCGTCCATGTTGCTACAAAAGCTGGGTATTCATCCTTTCTGATGGAGGCATAATACTCCATCGTGTATATGTACCACATCCTCCTTATCCATTCATCCGTTGAAGGGCATCTTGGTTCTTTCCACAGTTTGGCGACCATAGCCATTGCTGCAATAAACATTGGGGTACAGATGGCCCTTCTTTTCACTACATCTGTATCTTTGGGGTAAATACCCATCAGTGCAATTGCAGGGTCATAGGGAAGCTCTATTCTTAATTTCTTCAGGAGTCTCCACACTGTTCTCCAAAGTGGCTGCACTAACTTGCATTCCCACAAACAGTGGAAGAGGGTTCCCCTTTCTCCACATCCTCTCCAACACACGTTGTTTCCTGTCTTGCTAATTTTGGCCATTCTAACTGGTGTCAGGTGGTATCTCAATGTGGTTTTAATTTGAATCTCCCTGATGGCTAGTGATGATGAACATTTTTTCATGTGTCTGATAGTCATTTGTATGTCTTCATTGGAGAAGTGTCTGTTCATATCCTCTGCCCATTTTTCGATATGATTATCTGTTTTGTGTGTGTTGAGTTTGAGAAGTTCTTTATAGATCCTGGATATCAACCTTTTGTCTGTACTGTCATTTGCAAATATCAAAAAGAAGTATTTTTTGGGTGTTCTGTGCCAGGCAATATTGTGAATTGCTTGCCTACACTTATTAATTTAATTATCCAAAATCATCCTCAGCTCTATGTACCATCACCATTCACAATAGAAAAGTGGGAGCAAACCTCAGAAAAAAAGAAAACAAACAATACTGATTATCCTATTTATGTTGGTAAGCCATTCTTCCTTAGTCCCATTCCATCAGCACATTCCACTTTGACTCTCTTGCTAAATGTTGGAAAACGGAGGACACACACCCATTTTTATAACACGGGAAGGTTTTGTTTTGTCTGTTTTGTTTTGTTTTCTTTTGAGCCAGACTCTGAGCTTTTCATAACAATCCTAAGTAGTTTACATTTGTTACTTATAATACATTTAAAATAGTTTTTGTGAACAATATCAAGTTCAAATAAAAAAAAAACAAATACCACCATTACTAAAAGTATTTGATCTAAATTTAGATGTTGAATTATCTTTTTTATTGTGTTATGTTAGTCACCATACAATACATCATTAGTCTTTTTTTTTTAAGACTTTATTTATTTGTTTGACGGACAGAGAGAGAGAGAGAGAGATCACAAGTAGGCAGAGAGCAAGCAGAGGGGGAGGGGGAAGCAGCCTCCCTGCTTAGCAGAGAGCTCAATGCAGGGCTTAATCCCAGGACCCTGAGATCATCACTTGAGCCTAAGGCAGAGGTTTAACCCAGTGAGCACCAGGTGCCCCCCATCATCAGTTTCCGATGTAGTGTTCAATGAGTCATTGTTTGTGTATAGCACCTATTGCTCCATGCAATATGTGCCCTCCTTAATAGCCACCACTAGACTCACCCACCCTCCCACCCTCCTCCCTTCTAACACTCTGAGTTTGTCTTTTGGAGGGGGATAGGAACCATGAGAGACTGTGGACTCCAGGAATGATCTTAAAGGTAGTAAAGACATCAGCTTTAGGGCCGTTGGCTTGTACAGACCCTTCCAAAGATCCTATCTTAACTGAACGTTGTATTTTTTTTTCTTAAAGAAAGCACCAAAGACTGTCCATTTCAGGATTCTGAAATTATAGTTTTGTCCCATGATAGTCTTAAGTTATTTCCAGCAATGACTAACCTTGATGTAAGTGTTGATGACTTATGGGATTCAAACTTTATTTAAAAGCTGAGATCTGAATTACATAATTCCTTTTTGTCCCCTCTGAGGACAAGCAGGTGTGATTTATTGCTGACATTTTCTTTGGGGAGAAAGCCTTTTCACAACTAAGTCATTTTATAGGAAAGTAAGAGTCACTAAATTTTACGTGTAAAATAATTGGGGGAGTGAGGATAGAAGATACACCCTCATTTTAACCTTAATTCACTGAAATATCTTACATTCAAAATAAGGAAAGGGTAAAGTAGATCTGTGTATTTTTTTCCAGTGTTCCAAGATTCATTGTCTATGCACCTTACCCAGTGTTCCATGCAATATGTGCCCTCCTTAATACCCACAACCGTGCTCACCCATCCCTCCCCCCGCAAAACCCTCAGTTTGTTTCTCAGAGTCCATAGTCTCTCATGGTTCATCTCTTCCTCTGATTTCCCCCAATTCATTTTTCCTTTCCTTCTCCTAATGTCCTCCATGCTATTCCTTATGCTCCACAAGTAAATGAAACCATATGATAATTTACTTTCTCGCTTGACTTATGTCACTCAACATAATCTCCTCCAGGCAAATCTATGTTGATAAAAAAGTTGGGTACTCATCCTTTCTGAGGGAGGCATAATATTCCACCATATATATGGACCATATCTTCTTTATCCATTCATCTGTTGAAGGGCGTCTTGGCTGTTTCCACAGTTTAGCAATTGTGGCCATTGCTTCTATGAATATTGGGGTACAGATGGCCTTTCTTTTCACTAGATCTGTATCTTTGAGGTAAATACCCAGTAGTGCATGTGTATGTTCTCTTTGAACCCTAAGCTACATTACCTTGATGTTTAAGTTATTTCAGCATTGTTTGTTTCTTCGTTTGATTCCTTTCCTTGTCCTTTTATATATGAGTACATGAGTTTGGCCTATATCATCCAATGAAATTCAGGGGTTGGCAGGTTAAAATACAACTTCATATTATTTTCTATTAATTAAATAATTAAATATTATTACTATAGAAAATATAAGGCAAACACCACGCTATTATTTAAATTACTCTCTATGAGCTTTTACATAATCTACTCCTTTTCGAATTGTGGAAACCTGTATCCTACTTCCATAGCCACGTTGATATTCTTAAGATTGTTGTATCAAGGAAAATGCACTTCTTAATTAGATATCCCCTGTGTCATATACTTCCTCAGCAACTCTTTCCTATTTTGTACACAAAAATAATCAAAGTTCATGTAGGCGGCTATTAATTATGTGGAGACGAATTCGTATGCATATTTTACTTATTTATTTTTAAAGATTGTATTTATTTTCTTGCCAGAGAGAGAGAGATCACAAGGAGGCAGAGAGGCAGGCAGAGAGAAAGGGGGAAGAAGCCTCCCCGCTGAGCAAGGAGCCCAATGTGGGGTTCGAACCCAGGACCCTGAGATCACAACCCAAACCAAAGGCAGAGGCTTTAACCCATTGAGCCACCCAGGTGCCCCTTGTATGCATATTTTAAATGTAAATTATAGTGAAGTAATATTTCCTGAAATCCTAACAGACAACTCTGGTGATTTATTTTCATTTTAATAAATATATTTGAGCTTTTGCCTAGAGCTCAATTTTATTTTCTTTTGGCAGACTGACCTCAGCTCTAAAAATACATCATATGCAATGTATACAATGTGCTTAATTGTGGACTAGAAACCAAGTATTCCCAAAGGGGCTGTTGGAAATCAAATAGGAGTCTCTACCATGATTAGGCAGTCAGCCCATTTGCCCAGAAATGTTCCAAATCTTACAGGGGAAGGTAATGAATGTGTATCTTTTCATTATACTTTCTACTGAATTTATCATACTAAATGATTGAAGACTTATTTTCAAAGGCAAAAACATCACCAATAAACTTAAACACTGGTAGTAGAGACTTAAGCATTTATTGACTTCTTTTGGAATTTTCTTTGGGGGGGGTATTCTTCAGATATGCCACATTCAATAACTCAATTGTTCAGAATATATGTGATTCTGCCTGTGTAAGTCTTTTATATAGACGATCAAAAAATACTCTAAGTTTATTAAAGAAGGGATTGCTGCAACTCTAATTACAACCCTCATGTCAGTGTTAGGAATCTTTTCTACATATACTACTGCAGATATATCTTTCATTCCATTTTCAATGTTTTATTTTAAGAGCAAAATTCTAGAAGAATGACATACAGACTTCTATAAGGGGCTATATGCCTCAAGGGAAATGACGTTTAATGATTTTATAGATTTAAAGACAATTTGTATGCTTGATCATCTAGAAGGAAACATAATGTTTTATATTAATATCTTTTGCTTTAGTTTCATAAGCATGGCTTGGTGAAAGAAGTTTTCACAGAACAACTCACTCACACATCAAAAGGTGTTTATTCTTCTGAGTCCCCTGAAGTAAGTCAAAAGAAATTAGAATGCCTTGATGAGTTTAATGCAACTTACATTAAAAAGAAAACAGGAAATTACTCTCAGACCTACTGTTTATGTAAATGTGTTTCATTTTGATGATTATGTAAATAGTCTTATGCTTCTGACATGGGCATATTTTCAATTGGGACTATTTATAAGATGGCTATTCAATTAATATCTTTTTAATTTAATTTTATTTTTTCAGTGTTCCAAGATTCATTGGTTATGTACCACACCCAGTGCTCCATCCAATTAACATGTTTTTCAAGTGATTTGTAAAAAGAACGTAGAGGTAACTGTTTGAGGTTTTTTTGTTTGTTTGTTTGTTTTGTTTTGTTTTGTTTTTTACACATATAAATTTGAATCATCACAGGTTTACAAGGACAAAGCGGGTAGAGGGCACCTTGCCACAGTGAGATAGGACTGGAATTTCATAGCAGTGTGTGTCTCTTACTTAAGGGAACATGACCCTGGAATATCCTTGTATTCTTGATTGGGTTAGTAAACATGTGTATTCTTTTTTATTTAAATCTTAACATTTGGGGGCACCTGGGTTGCTCAGTGGGTTAAGCCTCTGCTTTCAGCTCAGGTCATGATCTCAGGGTCCTGGGATTGAGCCCTGCAGCATCAGGCTCTCTGCTCAGCAGGGAGCCTCTTTCTCCCTCTCTCTCTGCCTGCCACTCTGTCTACTGGTGATCTCTCTCTCTGTCAAATAAATAAACGAAATCTTAAAAAAAAAAACTCAACATTTTGCATTATGCTTATCACTAATTTATAACCTACAATATTTTTCAAATAATTAATGTGTGTAAAATAAAGTACTTCAGAATATAAAAATACATAGTGAGCATTTTATGCAGTTCTATTACAATAAAGTGTTTGTTTGTTTGTTTGTTTTCTGGGAATGTTTAGTTTCTTTTTAATTTTAAAATTACATTTTTGTCAATATCAACCTCTGCTTGTGAGAACCTTTTATATATAAAAATTCTGGAGCTATACCTTTGAGTATCCTTTTTTATTAAGCAAGGCAAAGACTTGTGTGTCTCCAAATATTGCTCAAATCTCCAAAGCCAGCTGAATAAATAAACATTATGTGATCTGTAGCCCAAAAGTCTGCAAATGACTCTATATGATGTTTAAAAAAAAAAGCTATGATTCCTTCTAAGTATTTCTTGGAGCCAATGATCAGCAGTTTTGTTTAAGTTCTCAGACCCCTGAGCCTCCATAAAAATAACTTTGAAATATTATATTATGTGTGAAAATTTTACACACATGCACATTTAAAATCAGCAGGCAGGCCCTCTGCCCTTCTTCAACCTGATAATCAACCATAGTGCCTACTCAAACATGGAAAAAATAAAAGATTCAGAACTCTAAAGCACATAATCTCAGTGCCATTTAGAACCATGTGTATTTCTGAAATCCTCTATTACTGCAAATCTCTTGGTTGTATTTTCCATGGAATTGTCTGTTTCTCATTATCAAAGTCTAAAGAAATTTGATACAGTCATGTAACACTTGGCGATGGAGTGTTAGAGAAATGCATTCCAAAGTGTTCAGCTTATCTTTTCTTTCCAATGCAGTAACTACTGTCTGACTTTCCTCCCCTGGAGAAGCCAGTTGGGAGGTGAAGAAAAAAAAAAAATCAAACCAAAGTAAATTAAGCAATGGCCCCGTGCCTAAATCAATCACAGACATCAGCTTTTAAACAATGAATTGTAGTTAACAGGAGCGGGTGCAACATTCTCATGGAGAATTCTTACTCAGTAAAGTCACCTTCTGCTTGTAGAATGTGTACCATGCTATTCTTCGAACCAAGTTTGTCCGAATAAGTTGATATGGGCAAAATCTAAGGTTTGGAAAGCTTGTAACTCTAAGAGTCTAAGAAAGCTACTGGCCTCAGTAAATCAGATTATGAACTCCCAGAGATGGAGTGGGGTTCATTATTTTTGTTTGTTTGTTTGTTTGTTTGTTTGTTTTTTTCCATTTTATTTATTTTTTCAGCGTAACAGTATTCATTGTTTTTGCACAACACCCAGTGCTCCATGCAATACGTGCCCTCCCTATTACCCACCACCTGTTCCCCCAACCTCCCACCCCTGACCCTTCAAAACCCTCAGGTTGTTTTTCAGAGTCCATAGTCTCTTATGGTTCGCCTCCCCTTCCAAATTTTTTTTTTAATAAACATATAATGTATTTTTATCCCAGGGGTACAGGTCTGTGAATACAATAAAGTGTTTTATAAGTTCTATGTTTTCAGATGAGTCCTGGTTATTATTAATACTTTCATTTTGATATTTACCTTCTCACTGCCTAATAATATTTAAGGAGATGACATAGTTTCTATATGTTAGGCTTTCATTCCTACTCATTTCTTTATTTTCTATCTGTGGATATGATTATCTGACACTTTTGAATTAAAAAATGGATATTAAATATTTTAATAAAGTAGAATTTAAAATTCAGGGGAAGTTGGGGGATGATAATGTGGGAATATGTGTCAGCTGTGATAAAAATTAGAAGAGGTTTTATTTTGATGAAAATAACTACAAATATAATTGCTTGTTAGTTAAATTTGTTTTGGTGTAAGTTTTCAACTTTCAGTTTATGGATCTCCTATTTAATTTGTTCTTAAATCTTCCATGATGATTCTAAATTTTAATATTGGTACTTCTTTCTTACCAAAATTTCTGGTTTTGGATTACACATACTTAATATAGTATTGTTCTTAGAAGTGTTTAAGATAGTGCTATCCGTAATTACTTTGCTCATATTGGATTTCCAAGCCATTGCTTAATACACCAGTGGTATATTGTAATTATATTTATTTAGGATTGAGAATTGTAAGTTTTAAATTAGTGAACATAATATCATACAAGCTGTCATTCCTCAATGTTTATTTTTTATTAAAGGGAATTGAGCCACTCATTAGGAATTTTAACTGTATGTAGAAATTTATCCTGGAAGTTGTAGTAGGATTCTGGGAGTAATGTTTTTTTTTTTCTTTTGGGGAAAGAAGATGCATGATATATTTTACGTGCCTCTAATTGCAACTCCAACTTTGGCACACATTCCTCATCTATCAGGAGAAATATTTTCTTGATGTATAACACATTAAATGTTGCATAGCTTAAAATTAACTTCTTCATATTTATGGAAATGTTTTTACAGCATTCAATGTTTTTAGTATTTAGCATAGTATTATTTTTTGGAAACAGAACTGGCAAAAAACCTGATTAGAAAATATGTATATGTTTTACAAAGGCCTAAGTATTCTGTAATTATTGAAATGTTTTGTATTTATACTTTATTACTGCTGTTATAGACTAAAGTTGAGTGATTTAACATTGTGGAGAACTTCTTACAGCATTCAATGGTTCACGTACATACCACAGTATTATCCTTGGATTCAGAGATGGAAGGAAGCTGGAATAAAGAACTCCTTTTATGCTTAACAAATGGCCTAAGCATTCTGTACTTTTCCAAAAGAAAGTAAGACGAGGAAACATGTATTTTCAAACTGGACAGAAATTTAAATTACTTTTAGGATGCCCATAAAAACACTGGGAAATTGATTGGGATTAATTCATCTAGTGATCAAAAGAGAAAAAAAAAAGTGAAGGCTAAGGGAAATTGAGCAACCTTACATTCTCTAAAATGTGCCCTGTGTGTAACGATTTTGACTAATCTCTGATCATACAGGACTTACTCTCTGAAAGTTACTGTAATAAGATAATTTGTTTTCCCCTCATCTAAGGAAGAAAATAGAAGTGGCGTACGGTCTTGAAATTTCATTTGGCTGGGAAAATGCTATGGAGGCAATAAAAGCATGTAGTAATAATCACTTTCTTTTCCCTTAAAGGATTTTCATGGAATCTCGGGATATGAGCTGTTCTGATGTGTTTCAGTTTAAACTATGAAGACGGGAAACCAATGTGTAGAAACAGATTTTATACTTTCTGGTCTTTTCCAATATGGTCAAATGGACACTTTCCTCTTTGTTGCCATTGTAACCCTCTTTTCAGTGGCTCCCGCTGCTTGTGCTTCTTCTCTCACTGTGTCACTCTCTATCAAAAAAATAAAAAATAAAGCAGAGGGAGTAGGAGGGGGAGAACAGGCTTCCCAAGGCTCAGGGAGCCTGATGGGGGACTTTATCCCAGGACCTTGGAATCGTGACCTGAGCCGAGGGCAGATGCTGAATGACTGAGCAATGCCAGCGCTCCTGGGTCCATTCAGTTTTTAAGAATTAAAATGACCACTCTGAATTTTAGAGACCTTGACCATTGGGATAACATATATTTATCTTACAAATGAAAATTGTTACAGCCACTTTGGAAAAAATGTGGCCCAATTCTAAACCCATGATCTTTTTCATATCCCACAAACCAGCAATTCCAGTAATATACATATGCCCTGTATAAGTTATTGTCTATGGGAAGCAGGGGTCATATACATAAATATCCATAAATACACCATACATAATAGCACAAAACTGAAAGTTATCCATCTTAAGTCAATCAAAATATAAACAGATATGTGATAAAATTATAAAACAGAATTTTATCTGAGTAGGAATATATATTTATATATATTATATATAATATAATTAATATATAATATATATTATAATATATTATATTTATATATAAATATATATTTATATATAATATATAATATATATTATATATACAAAAAATAAAATATATAAAATATATATAGTAAAATAATGTCAAATGAAGAGAGGCTCTGAAAAATGTGATGTAACACATAAGATGGTTTTTATAGAGTTCAAAGCTCCCATGGATGGTAAGCATTCCATAGTTGTCCATGAATATATATTTGGTAATACTATAAGATAACAAGACAATCGTAGTCTAGAAACTCAGAGCAATGGAGGAAACAAAAAGACAGAGTAGACATTCTGAAGAGATCTAACAATTTCTTTTTTTTTTTTGACATTTTAACTTTATTTTATTTTTTCAGTGTTCCAAGATTCATTGTTTATGCATCACACCCAGTGCTCCATGCAATGCATGCCCTCCTTAAAACCCACCACCAGGCTCACTCCCCTCACCTCCAAAACCCTCAGTTTGTTTCTCAGGGTCCACAGTCTCTCATGGTTCATCTCCCCCTCTGATTTCACCCAATTCCCTTCTCCTCTCCTTCTCCCAATGTCCTCCATGTTATTCATTATGCTCCACAATTTCTAAAACATTTAACAATGTTTTAATTATTGGATTGGTGGTTGACTTACAGATGCATAGTATATTCTAAACAAATAAGCTACATTAAGAAAAATATTTATGGGCCAAATACAGTAACTCATCTTGAACCAAGAATGAGTGGTCCTAACAAAATTTAAATTCTTATAGAATTTATTAATAGCAAACACACAGTTGATATCAATGTGTCTCTAAAGTATTTCACAAAAATATGTATTTAAATTTAGCATCAAACCATTACTTTCCCAACCCTTAAGCACCAAGAAGTTTCAACATTTTGATTAGAATATTTGATATTAATACAACTGTTTATTTTTTTATTAAACATATATCTTACCTATGACCAAACAGTTTTATGCCTAGGAATACAATAAAATAATTGAGTGAATGTTTCCCAAAGAATATTTTTGTGTAGAGAGGGATATAACATTTTTATTCATAATAGATGAAAATATCAAATGATCCTATGAAGGCAATCATAATATATTTGTACAATGGAGTTCAACTCAGCAATAAAAACAATAGCATTATTCCTTGTATTACCAAGGTATATATATATATATAGCTTCTGTTAACATTGAAAAAAAAAAAAAAGAACCTGGAAGCTCCAGAGAAGTTGTTGCTTGATTATATTAGTAAGGGTTTCCATTTAATGTTGATGGGAGTCAGAATAATGACCACTGCATAGTTGAGGTGCTAGTAGTGAAGGAGCACTAAGGAAGTGGGTGATGGAAATGTTGTTCCTGTGTTTTTCCTCAATGGTGATAATAATGATTTCTTACTTCCAGTTGTTTATTACAGTCTCTTAGCCCGATTATCTGCTATACTTTTTTTTTAACATTTTATTTTTAAGTAATCTTTAAACCCAACCCGGGGCTAGAATTCACAATCCCAAGATGAGAGGTTTCATGCTCTACTGACTGAGCCAGTCAGGTTCCCCTCAATTCTCTGCTTTTCTAATTACCTCACACTGCACATCATATCTCACCATAAGTCTCAAATGTCTGCTTTCCACTATTTCCAGAGACTGGCCAGTTCTTGCTACTCTACCATTACCACTTTTATCCAAGGCAGTATCTTTTAACAACTGTGCTCCTGTAATGGAAACACAATTGTGATTTTCAGTTTTCTGTAGAACCACACCAATGCCTGCCAATTTTCTTGGATTAAAGCCCAAATGCTTACCATGGTCAACCTAACATTTTAAATCCTCCATTATCGTCATTCATTTCTACAATTTCTGTCTTTTTTCCATTAGCTTTGATGTTATACTTTGATTTTCATTTACTTGCCATGCTTGTTTACTCTTTAAGACATTTTCATTGGCTTCCTCCTATGCCTAGAGCATTCCTAATGAGAAATCTGTATGAATTATTAACTCATTTCCATTCAATTTTTGACCAACTATCATTCTCTTGGTTGTCCCTACATTGGACTATTATATATAAAACCAGAAAATTCTCTCACTTTCTCTAAGCCAATTTTTAACTTTTTTTTTTTTTTTTTGCCCCTAATAGTTACTACTGGTTGGTGTACTCCAGATTTTTCAAGTCTGTTTTGTTTTATCTTATTTTATCCTATCTTACTTTATGTTGTTTTATTTTATTTTGTTTTATTTTATTTTATTTTATTTTATTTTATTATGTCCCCCTGCAATGGAATGAAATCTTAATGAGATCAGAGCATTCTGTCAGTTTTTATCATTGTTTACTGCCACATCACCAGTGTCTATACTAGCACAACAGACATAACCGTACATCACTTTTGAATGAATGTAGACATGAGTGAACTACTTACAGTGACATATATTACAGTTTCCTTATTATACTTTTAATATCACGTGCTTGAGTATAGTATATTTCCTACTCACTACATTCAGACATTAAGGAGGACATTACAAAATACATGTTTCAAGATGCAAACATTGAGTTAACAGTTGAAATGTATTCCCAGAAGCCAAATACTGTTGACAATAACACCATTTTTTCGAGGTTTCAATTTGGAAAAGCATGTAGCTTCAATAACTATGATTAAGCCATCCTGAAATGAGCAAGAATCAATATATTTATCAATTTATTGCATAAATATCCTTTAGATTAACATATTCCAAACAGTATTCTAGGTAAAGTGATCTATATTGGTCAATCTCAATCAATAAGGGGTTCCTAAAGTGACATATCCTGTACAAATATCAATTATGCCAACAGTCTTTTCAGGGCACCAGTAACCTCTTTATTTCTCAGGCTGTAGATGAATGGATTCAGAAGAGGTGTGATGATGGTGTAAAACACTGCCACTGCCTTATCCTGTTCTGGAGAATGCAAGGAGTGTGGCCTTGCATAGGTGGAGAGGGTAGTCATATAAAATAGGCTTGCCACAATTAGGTGAGAGGAACAAGTGGAGATAGCTTTTGTCTGTCCTTTACCTGAGCTCACCTGGAACACCACAGTAAGTACACGGACATAGGAAGCTAGAATGGCCATGAATGGTAGCAGCAGAATGATAAACCCACTTAGGAGGATTGTATGCTCATACTGGGAAGTATCCTGACACACCAGTGGTACCAGAGATGGAACTTCACAGAAAAGGTGGTTAACAATTCGAGACCTACAAAATGGAAGTTGAAAAGCATACAACGTATGCACTAAAGCATTGATAGAGCTACTGCCCCATGTGCATGTGACCATGAACCAACAGATATTCTTGCTCATAAGTACAGGATAGTGTAAAGGGTGACAGATGGCTACATATCAATCATAGGACATGAAACCAAGGAGAAGGGCTTCAGTTCCACCAAGTGTCAAGAATACAAATGCTTGAATTTCACAACCTAAAAATGTAATGGTCTTACTCTTTGTCAGGAAGTCAGTGGTCATCTTGGGCACGGTGGTGGAGATGTACATCATGTCAATAAAGGAGAGCTGACTGAGTAGGACATTGGAGTGTGGAGTATGATGTCCAACTGAATGAGAAGGACCAGTATGATATTCCCCACCAGAGCCACTGACTCTTAATCTCACAAAACAAACTGGGGGTTGCTGGGGGGAGGTGGGATTGGGAGAGGGGGAGCGGGCTATGGACATTGGGGAGGGGAGGCGAACCATAAGAGACTATGGACTCTGAAAAACAACCAGAGGGTTTTGAAGGGTCAGGGGTGGGAGGTTGGGGGAACAGGTGGTGGGTAATGGGGAGGGCACGTTTTGCATGGAGCACTGGGTGTTGTGCAAAAAGAATGAATACTGTTACGCTGCAAAAATAAATAAAATGGAAAAAAAAATGAAAAGAGGGTTACAACGGCAACAAAGAGGAAAGTGTCCATTTGACCATATTGGAAAAGACCAGAAAGTTGGAAGAATAAATATTGTGAAAATGTCTATGCTACCTAAAGCAATCTACACATTTAATGCAATCCCTATCAAAATACCATCCATTTTTTTCAAAGAAATGGAACAAATAATCCTAAAATTTATATGGAACCAGAAAAGACCTCGAATAGCCAAAGGAATATTGAAGAACAAAGCCAAAGTTGGTGGCATCACAATTCCGGACTTCAAGCTCTATTACAAAGCTGTCATCATCAAGACAGCATGGTACTGGCACAAAAACAGACACATAGACCAGTGGAACAGAATAGAGAGCCCAGAAATCGACCCTCAACTCTATGGTCAACTCATCTTCGACAAAGCAGGAAAGAATGTCCAATGGAAAAAAGACAGCCTCTTCAATAAATGGTGCTGGGAAAATTGGACAGCCACATGCAGAAAAATGAAATTGGACCACTTCCTTACACCACACACGAAAATAGACTCCAAATGGATGAAGGACCTCAATGTGAGAAAGGAATCCATCAAAATCCTTGAGGAGAACGCAGGCAGCAACCTCTTCGACCTCAGCCGCAGCAACATCTTCCTAGGAACAACGGCAAAGGCAAGGGAAGCAAGGGCGAAAATGAACTATTGGGATTTCATCAAGATCAAAAGCTTTTGCACAGCAAAGGAAACAGTTAACAAAACCAAAAGACAGCTGACAGAATGGGAGAAGATATTTGCAAACGACATATCAGATAAAGGGCTAGTATCCAAAATCTATAAGGAACTTAGCAAACTCAACACCCAAAGAACAAACAATCCAATCAAGAAATGGGCAGAGGACATGAACAGACATTTCTGCAAAGAAGACATCCAGATGGCCAACAGACACATGAAAAAGTGCTCCACGTCACTCGGCATCAGGGAAATACAAATCAAAACCACAATGAGATATCACCTCACACCAGTCAGAATGGCTAAAATTAACAAGTCAGGAAATGACAGATGCTGGCGAGGATGCGGAGAAAGGGGAACCCTCCTCCACTGTTGGTGGGAATGCAAGCTGGTGCAACCACTCTGGAAAACAGCATGGAGGTTCCTCAAAATGTTGAAAATAGAACTACCCTATGACCCAGCAATTGCACTACTGGGTATTTACCCTAAAGATACAAACATAGTGATCCGAAGGGGCACGTGTACCCGAATGTTTATAGCAGCAATGTCTACAATAGCCAGACTATGGAAAGAACCTAGATGTCCATCAACAGATGAATGGATAAAGAAGATGTGGTATATATACACAATGGAATACTATGCAGCCATCAAAAGAAATGAAATCATGCCATTTGCGATGACGTGGATGGAACTAGAGCGTATCATGCTTAGTGAAATAAGTCAATCGGAGAAAGACAACTATCATATGATCTCCCTGATATGAGGACATGGAGAAGCAACATGGGGGGGTAGGGGGATAGGAGAAGAATAAATGAAACAAGATGGGATTGGGAGGGAGACAAACCATAAATGACTCTTAATCTCACAAAACAAACTGGGGGTTGCTGGGGGGAGGTGGGATTGGGAGAGGGGGAGCGGGCTATGGACATTGGGGAGGGGAGACGAACCATAAGAGACTATGGACTCTGAAAAACAACCTGAGGGTTTTGAAGGGTCAGGGGTGGGAGGTTGGGGGAACAGGTGGTGGGTAATGGGGAGGGCACGTTTTGCATGGAGCACTGGGTGTTGTGCAAAAAGAATGAATACTGTTACGCTGCAAAAATAAATAAAATGGAAAAAAAAATGAAAAGAGGGTTACAACGGCAACAAAGAGGAAAGTGTCCATTTGACCATATTGGAAAAGACCAGAAAGTTGGAAGAATAAATATTGTGAAAATGTCTATGCTACCTAAAGCAATCTACACATTTAATGCAATCCCTATCAAAATACCATCCATTTTTTTCAAAGAAATGGAACAAATAATCCTAAAATTTATATGGAACCAGAAAAGACCTCGAATAGCCAAAGGAATATTGAAGAACAAAGCCAAAGTTGGTGGCATCACAATTCCGGACTTCAAGCTCTATTACAAAGCTGTCATCATCAAGACAGCATGGTACTGGCACAAAAACAGACACATAGACCAGTGGAACAGAATAGAGAGCCCAGAAATCGACCCTCAACTCTATGGTCAACTCATCTTCGACAAAGCAGGAAAGAATGTCCAATGGAAAAAAGACAGCCTCTTCAATAAATGGTGCTGGGAAAATTGGACAGCCACATGCAGAAAAATGAAATTGGACCACTTCCTTACACCACACACGAAAATAGACTCCAAATGGATGAAGGACCTCAATGTGAGAAAGGAATCCATCAAAATCCTTGAGGAGAACGCAGGCAGCAACCTCTTCGACCTCAGCCGCAGCAACATCTTCCTAGGAACAACGGCAAAGGCAAGGGAAGCAAGGGCGAAAATGAACTATTGGGATTTCATCAAGATCAAAAGCTTTTGCACAGCAAAGGAAACAGTTAACAAAACCAAAAGACAGCTGACAGAATGGGAGAAGATATTTGCAAACGACATATCAGATAAAGGGCTAGTATCCAAAATCTATAAGGAACTTAGCAAACTCAACACCCAAAGAACAAACAATCCAATCAAGAAATGGGCAGAGGACATGAACAGACATTTCTGCAAAGAAGACATCCAGATGGCCAACAGACACATGAAAAAGTGCTCCACGTCACTCGGCATCAGGGAAATACAAATCAAAACCACAATGAGATATCACCTCACACCAGTCAGAATGGCTAAAATTAACAAGTCAGGAAATGACAGATGCTGGCGAGGATGCGGAGAAAGGGGAACCCTCCTCCACTGTTGGTGGGAATGCAAGCTGGTGCAACCACTCTGGAAAACAGCATGGAGGTTCCTCAAAATGTTGAAAATAGAACTACCCTATGACCCAGCAATTGCACTACTGGGTATTTACCCTAAAGATACAAACATAGTGATCCGAAGGGGCACGTGTACCCGAATGTTTATAGCAGCAATGTCTACAATAGCCAGACTATGGAAAGAACCTAGATGTCCATCAACAGATGAATGGATAAAGAAGATGTGGTATATATACACAATGGAATACTATGCAGCCATCAAAAGAAATGAAATCATGCCATTTGCGACGACGTGGATGGAACTAGAGCGTATCATGCTTAGTGAAATAAGTCAATCGGAGAAAGACAACTATCATATGATCTCCCTGATATGAGGACATGGAGAAGCAACATGGGGGGGTAGGGGGATAGGAGAAGAATAAATGAAACAAGATGGGATTGGGAGGGAGACAAACCATAAATGACTCTTAATCTCACAAAACAAACTGGGGGTTGCTGGGGGGAGGTGGGATTGGGAGAGGGGGAGCGGGCTATGGACATTGGGGAGGGGAGACGAACCATAAGAGACTATGGACTCTGAAAAACAACCTGAGGGTTTTGAAGGGTCAGGGGTGGGAGGTTGGGGGAACAGGTGGTGGGTAATGGGGAGGGCACGTTTTGCATGGAGCACTGGGTGTTGTGCAAAAAGAATGAATACTGTTACGCTGCAAAAATAAATAAAATGGAAAAAAAAATGAAAAGAGGGTTACAACGGCAACAAAGAGGAAAGTGTCCATTTGACCATATTGGAAAAGACCAGAAAGTTGGAAGAATAAATATTGTGAAAATGTCTATGCTACCTAAAGCAATCTACACATTTAATGCAATCCCTATCAAAATACCATCCATTTTTTTCAAAGAAATGGAACAAATAATCCTAAAATTTATATGGAACCAGAAAAGACCTCGAATAGCCAAAGGAATATTGAAGAACAAAGCCAAAGTTGGTGGCATCACAATTCCGGACTTCAAGCTCTATTACAAAGCTGTCATCATCAAGACAGCATGGTACTGGCACAAAAACAGACACATAGACCAGTGGAACAGAATAGAGAGCCCAGAAATCGACCCTCAACTCTATGGTCAACTCATCTTCGACAAAGCAGGAAAGAATGTCCAATGGAAAAAAGACAGCCTCTTCAATAAATGGTGCTGGGAAAATTGGACAGCCACATGCAGAAAAATGAAATTGGACCACTTCCTTACACCACACACGAAAATAGACTCCAAATGGATGAAGGACCTCAATGTGAGAAAGGAATCCATCAAAATCCTTGAGGAGAACGCAGGCAGCAACCTCTTCGACCTCAGCCGCAGCAACATCTTCCTAGGAACAACGGCAAAGGCAAGGGAAGCAAGGGCGAAAATGAACTATTGGGATTTCATCAAGATCAAAAGCTTTTGCACAGCAAAGGAAACAGTTAACAAAACCAAAAGACAGCTGACAGAATGGGAGAAGATATTTGCAAACGACATATCAGATAAAGGGCTAGTATCCAAAATCTATAAGGAACTTAGCAAACTCAACACCCAAAGAACAAACAATCCAATCAAGAAATGGGCAGAGGACATGAACAGACATTTCTGCAAAGAAGACATCCAGATGGCCAACAGACACATGAAAAAGTGCTCCACGTCACTCGGCATCAGGGAAATACAAATCAAAACCACAATGAGATATCACCTCACACCAGTCAGAATGGCTAAAATTAACAAGTCAGGAAATGACAGATGCTGGCGAGGATGCGGAGAAAGGGGAACCCTCCTCCACTGTTGGTGGGAATGCAAGCTGGTGCAACCACTCTGGAAAACAGCATGGAGGTTCCTCAAAATGTTGAAAATAGAACTACCCTATGACCCAGCAATTGCACTACTGGGTATTTACCCTAAAGATACAAACATAGTGATCCGAAGGGGCACGTGTACCCGAATGTTTATAGCAGCAATGTCTACAATAGCCAGACTATGGAAAGAACCTAGATGTCCATCAACAGATGAATGGATAAAGAAGATGTGGTATATATACACAATGGAATACTATGCAGCCATCAAAAGAAATGAAATCATGCCATTTGCGACGACGTGGATGGAACTAGAGCGTATCATGCTTAGTGAAATAAGTCAATCGGAGAAAGACAACTATCATATGATCTCCCTGATATGAGGACATGGAGAAGCAACATGGGGGGGTAGGGGGATAGGAGAAGAATAAATGAAACAAGATGGGATTGGGAGGGAGACAAACCATAAATGACTCTTAATCTCACAAAACAAACTGGGGGTTGCTGGGGGGAGGTGGGATTGGGAGAGGGGGAGCGGGCTATGGACATTGGGGAGGGGAGACGAACCATAAGAGACTATGGACTCTGAAAAACAACCTGAGGGTTTTGAAGGGTCAGGGGTGGGAGGTTGGGGGAACAGGTGGTGGGTAATGGGGAGGGCACGTTTTGCATGGAGCACTGGGTGTTGTGCAAAAAGAATGAATACTGTTACGCTGAAAAAAAATAAATAAATAAAAAGGGAAAAAAAAAGTGCTGAACCATATGAAATGGGCATATGCATTAAAAATGAAAGCTAGTTTCATAAAGTAAAAAATGAAACAATCCAAAAAAAAAATAAAATAAAATCTGTTTCTACACATTGGTTTCCCGTCTTCATAGTTTAAACTGAAACACATCAGAACAGATCATATCCCGAGATTCCATGAAAATCCTTTAAGGGAAAAGAAAGTGATTATTACTACATGCTTTTATTGCCTCCATAGCATTTTCTCAGCCAAATGAAATTTCAAGACCGTACGCCACTTTTATTTTCTTCCTTAGATGAGGGGAAAACAAATTATCTTATTACAGTAACTTTCAGAGAGTAAGTCCTGTATGATCAGAGTTTAGTCAAAATCGTTACACACAGGGCACATTTTAGAGAATGTAAGGTTGCTCAATTTCCCTTAGCCTTCACTTTTTTTTTTCTCTTTTGATCACTAGATGAATTAATCCCAATCAATTTCCCAGTGTTTTTATGGGCATCCTAAAAGTAATTTAAATTTCTGTCCAGTTTGAAAATACATGTTTCCTCGTCTTACTTTCTTTTGGAAAAGTACAGAATGCTTAGGCCATTTGTTAAGCATAAAAGGAGTTCTTTATTCCAGCTTCCTTCCATCTCTGAATCCAAGGATAATACTGTGGTATGTACGTGAACCATTGAATGCTGTAAGAAGTTCTCCACAATGTTAAATCACTCAACTTTAGTCTATAACAGCAGTAATAAAGTATAAATACAAAACATTTCAATAATTACAGAATACTTAGGCCTTTGTAAAACATATACATATTTTCTAATCAGGTTTTTTGCCAGTTCTGTTTCCAAAAAATAATACTATGCTAAATACTAAAAACATTGAATGCTGTAAAAACATTTCCATAAATATGAAGAAGTTAATTTTAAGCTATGCAACATTTAATGTGTTATACATCAAGAAAATATTTCTCCTGATAGATGAGGAATGTGTGCCAAAGTTGGAGTTGCAATTAGAGGCACATAAAATATATCATGCATCTTCTTTCCCCAAAAGAAAAAAAAAAAACATTACTCCCAGAATCCTACTACAACTTCCAGGATAAATTTCTACATACAGTTAAAATTCCTAATGAGTGGCTCAATTCCCTTTAATAAAAAATAAACATTGAAGAATGACAGCTTGTATGATATTATGTTCACTAATTTAAAACTTAAAATTCTCAATCCTAAATAAATATAATTACAATATACCACTGGTGTATTAAGCAATGGCTTGGAAATCCAATATGAGCAAAGTAATTACGGATAGCACTATCTTAAACACTTCTAAGAACAATACTATATTAAGTATGTGTAATCCAAAACCAGAAATTTTGGTAAGAAAGAAGTACCAATATTAAAATTTAGAATCATCATGGAAGATTTAAGAACAAATTAAATAGGAGATCCATAAACTGAAAGTTGAAAACTTACACCAAAACAAATTTAACTAACAAGCAATTATATTTGTAGTTATTTTCATCAAAATAAAACCTCTTCTAATTTTTATCACAGCTGACACATATTCCCACATTATCATCCCCCAACTTCCCCTGAATTTTAAATTCTACTTTATTAAAATATTTAATATCCATTTTTTAATTCAAAAGTGTCAGATAATCATATCCACAGATAGAAAATAAAGAAATGAGTAGGAATGAAAGCCTAACATATAGAAACTATGTCATCTCCTTAAATATTATTAGGCAGTGAGAAGGTAAATATCAAAATGAAAGTATTAATAATAACCAGGACTCATCTGAAAACATAGAACTTATAAAACACTTTATTGTATTCACAGACCTGTACCCCTGGGATAAAAATACATTATATGTTTATTAAAAAAAAAATTTGGAAGGGGAGGCGAACCATAAGAGACTATGGACTCTGAAAAACAACCTGAGGGTTTTGAAGGGTCAGGGGTGGGAGGTTGGGGGAACAGGTGGTGGGTAATAGGGAGGGCACGTATTGCATGGAGCACTGGGTGTTGTGCAAAAACAATGAATACTGTTACGCTGAAAAAATAAATAAAATGGAAAAAAACAAACAAACAAACAAACAAACAAACAAAAATAATGAACCCCACTCCATCTCTGGGAGTTCATAATCTGATTTACTGAGGCCAGTAGCTTTCTTAGACTCTTAGAGTTACAAGCTTTCCAAACCTTAGATTTTGCCCATATCAACTTATTCGGACAAACTTGGTTCGAAGAATAGCATGGTACACATTCTACAAGCAGAAGGTGACTTTACTGAGTAAGAATTCTCCATGAGAATGTTGCACCCGCTCCTGTTAACTACAATTCATTGTTTAAAAGCTGATGTCTGTGATTGATTTAGGCACGGGGCCATTGCTTAATTTACTTTGGTTTGATTTTTTTTTTTTTCTTCACCTCCCAACTGGCTTCTCCAGGGGAGGAAAGTCAGACAGTAGTTACTGCATTGGAAAGAAAAGATAAGCTGAACACTTTGGAATGCATTTCTCTAACACTCCATCGCCAAGTGTTACATGACTGTATCAAATTTCTTTAGACTTTGATAATGAGAAACAGACAATTCCATGGAAAATACAACCAAGAGATTTGCAGTAATAGAGGATTTCAGAAATACACATGGTTCTAAATGGCACTGAGATTATGTGCTTTAGAGTTCTGAATCTTTTATTTTTTCCATGTTTGAGTAGGCACTATGGTTGATTATCAGGTTGAAGAAGGGCAGAGGGCCTGCCTGCTGATTTTAAATGTGCATGTGTGTAAAATTTTCACACATAATATAATATTTCAAAGTTATTTTTATGGAGGCTCAGGGGTCTGAGAACTTAAACAAAACTGCTGATCATTGGCTCCAAGAAATACTTAGAAGGAATCATAGCTTTTTTTTTTAAACATCATATAGAGTCATTTGCAGACTTTTGGGCTACAGATCACATAATGTTTATTTATTCAGCTGGCTTTGGAGATTTGAGCAATATTTGGAGACACACAAGTCTTTGCCTTGCTTAATAAAAAAGGATACTCAAAGGTATAGCTCCAGAATTTTTATATATAAAAGGTTCTCACAAGCAGAGGTTGATATTGACAAAAATGTAATTTTAAAATTAAAAAGAAACTAAACATTCCCAGAAAACAAACAAACAAACAAACACTTTATTGTAATAGAACTGCATAAAATGCTCACTATGTATTTTTATATTCTGAAGTACTTTATTTTACACACATTAATTATTTGAAAAATATTGTAGGTTATAAATTAGTGATAAGCATAATGCAAAATGTTGAGTTTTTTTTTTTAAGATTTCGTTTATTTATTTGACAGAGAGAGAGATCACCAGTAGACAGAGTGGCAGGCAGAGAGAGAGGGAGAAAGAGGCTCCCTGCTGAGCAGAGAGCCTGATGCTGCAGGGCTCAATCCCAGGACCCTGAGATCATGACCTGAGCTGAAAGCAGAGGCTTAACCCACTGAGCAACCCAGGTGCCCCCAAATGTTAAGATTTAAATAAAAAAGAATACACATGTTTACTAACCCAATCAAGAATACAAGGATATTCCAGGGTCATGTTCCCTTAAGTAAGAGACACACACTGCTATGAAATTCCAGTCCTATCTCACTGTGGCAAGGTGCCCTCTACCCGCTTTGTCCTTGTAAACCTGTGATGATTCAAATTTATATGTGTAAAAAACAAAACAAAACAAAACAAACAAACAAACAAAAAAACCTCAAACAGTTACCTCTACGTTCTTTTTACAAATCACTTGAAAAACATGTTAATTGGATGGAGCACTGGGTGTGGTACATAACCAATGAATCTTGGAACACTGAAAAAATAAAATTAAATTAAAAAGATATTAATTGAATAGCCATCTTATAAATAGTCCCAATTGAAAATATGCCCATGTCAGAAGCATAAGACTATTTACATAATCATCAAAATGAAACACATTTACATAAACAGTAGGTCTGAGAGTAATTTCCTGTTTTCTTTTTAATGTAAGTTGCATTAAACTCATCAAGGCATTCTAATTTCTTTTGACTTACTTCAGGGGACTCAGAAGAATAAACACCTTTTGATGTGTGAGTGAGTTGTTCTGTGAAAACTTCTTTCACCAAGCCATGCTTATGAAACTAAAGCAAAAGATATTAATATAAAACATTATGTTTCCTTCTAGATGATCAAGCATACAAATTGTCTTTAAATCTATAAAATCATTAAACGTCATTTCCCTTGAGGCATATAGCCCCTTATAGAAGTCTGTATGTCATTCTTCTAGAATTTTGCTCTTAAAATAAAACATTGAAAATGGAATGAAAGATATATCTGCAGTAGTATATGTAGAAAAGATTCCTAACACTGACATGAGGGTTGTAATTAGAGTTGCAGCAATCCCTTCTTTAATAAACTTAGAGTATTTTTTGATCGTCTATATAAAAGACTTACACAGGCAGAATCACATATATTCTGAACAATTGAGTTATTGAATGTGGCATATCTGAAGAATACCCCCCCCAAAGAAAATTCCAAAAGAAGTCAATAAATGCTTAAGTCTCTACTACCAGTGTTTAAGTTTATTGGTGATGTTTTTGCCTTTGAAAATAAGTCTTCAATCATTTAGTATGATAAATTCAGTAGAAAGTATAATGAAAAGATACACATTCATTACCTTCCCCTGTAAGATTTGGAACATTTCTGGGCAAATGGGCTGACTGCCTAATCATGGTAGAGACTCCTATTTGATTTCCAACAGCCCCTTTGGGAATACTTGGTTTCTAGTCCACAATTAAGCACATTGTATACATTGCATATGATGTATTTTTAGAGCTGAGGTCAGTCTGCCAAAAGAAAATAAAATTGAGCTCTAGGCAAAAGCTCAAATATATTTATTAAAATGAAAATAAATCACCAGAGTTGTCTGTTAGGATTTCAGGAAATATTACTTCACTATAATTTACATTTAAAATATGCATACAAGGGGCACCTGGGTGGCTCAATGGGTTAAAGCCTCTGCCTTTGGTTTGGGTTGTGATCTCAGGGTCCTGGGTTCGAACCCCACATTGGGCTCCTTGCTCAGCGGGGAGGCTTCTTCCCCCTTTCTCTCTGCCTGCCTCTCTGCCTCCTTGTGATCTCTCTCTCTCTGGCAAGAAAATAAATACAATCTTTAAAAATAAATAAGTAAAATATGCATACGAATTCGTCTCCACATAATTAATAGCCGCCTACATGAACTTTGATTATTTTTGTGTACAAAATAGGAAAGAGTTGCTGAGGAAGTATATGACACAGGGGATATCTAATTAAGAAGTGCATTTTCCTTGATACAACAATCTTAAGAATATCAACGTGGCTATGGAAGTAGGATACAGGTTTCCACAATTCGAAAAGGAGTAGATTATGTAAAAGCTCATAGAGAGTAATTTAAATAATAGCGTGGTGTTTGCCTTATATTTTCTATAGTAATAATATTTAATTATTTAATTAATAGAAAATAATATGAAGTTGTATTTTAACCTGCCAACCCCTGAATTTCATTGGATGATATAGGCCAAACTCATGTACTCATATATAAAAGGACAAGGAAAGGAATCAAACGAAGAAACAAACAATGCTGAAATAACTTAAACATCAAGGTAATGTAGCTTAGGGTTCAAAGAGAACATACACATGCACTACTGGGTATTTACCTCAAAGATACAGATCTAGTGAAAAGAAAGGCCATCTGTACCCCAATATTCATAGAAGCAATGGCCACAATTGCTAAACTGTGGAAACAGCCAAGACGCCCTTCAACAGATGAATGGATAAAGAAGATATGGTCCATATATATGGTGGAATATTATGCCTCCCTCAGAAAGGATGAGTACCCAACTTTTTTATCAACATAGATTTGCCTGGAGGAGATTATGTTGAGTGACATAAGTCAAGCGAGAAAGTAAATTATCATATGGTTTCATTTACTTGTGGAGCATAAGGAATAGCATGGAGGACATTAGGAGAAGGAAAGGAAAAATGAATTGGGGGAAATCAGAGGAAGAGATGAACCATGAGAGACTATGGACTCTGAGAAACAAACTGAGGGTTTTGCGGGGGGAGGGATGGGTGAGCACGGTTGTGGGTATTAAGGAGGGCACATATTGCATGGAACACTGGGTAAGGTGCATAGACAATGAATCTTGGAACACTGGAAAAAAATACACAGATCTACTTTACCCTTTCCTTATTTTGAATGTAAGATATTTCAGTGAATTAAGGTTAAAATGAGGGTGTATCTTCTATCCTCACTCCCCCAATTATTTTACACGTAAAATTTAGTGACTCTTACTTTCCTATAAAATGACTTAGTTGTGAAAAGGCTTTCTCCCCAAAGAAAATGTCAGCAATAAATCACACCTGCTTGTCCTCAGAGGGGACAAAAAGGAATTATGTAATTCAGATCTCAGCTTTTAAATAAAGTTTGAATCCCATAAGTCATCAACACTTACATCAAGGTTAGTCATTGCTGGAAATAACTTAAGACTATCATGGGACAAAACTATAATTTCAGAATCCTGAAATGGACAGTCTTTGGTGCTTTCTTTAAGAAAAAAAAATACAACGTTCAGTTAAGATAGGATCTTTGGAAGGGTCTGTACAAGCCAACGGCCCTAAAGCTGATGTCTTTACTACCTTTAAGATCATTCCTGGAGTCCACAGTCTCTCATGGTTCCTATCCCCCTCCAAAAGACAAACTCAGAGTGTTAGAAGGGAGGAGGGTGGGAGGGTGGGTGAGTCTAGTGGTGGCTATTAAGGAGGGCACATATTGCATGGAGCAATAGGTGCTATACACAAACAATGACTCATTGAACACTACATCGGAAACTGATGATGGGGGGCACCTGGTGCTCACTGGGTTAAACCTCTGCCTTAGGCTCAAGTGATGATCTCAGGGTCCTGGGATTAAGCCCTGCATTGAGCTCTCTGCTAAGCAGGGAGGCTGCTTCCCCCTCCCCCTCTGCTTGCTCTCTGCCTACTTGTGATCTCTCTCTCTCTCTCTCTGTCCGTCAAACAAATAAATAAAGTCTTAAAAAAAAAAGACTAATGATGTATTGTATGGTGACTAACATAACACAATAAAAAAGATAATTCAACATCTAAATTTAGATCAAATACTTTTAGTAATGGTGGTATTTGTTTTTTTTTTTTATTTGAACTTGATATTGTTCACAAAAACTATTTTAAATGTATTATAAGTAACAAATGTAAACTACTTAGGATTGTTATGAAAAGCTCAGAGTCTGGCTCAAAAGAAAACAAAACAAAACAGACAAAACAAAACCTTCCCGTGTTATAAAAATGGGTGTGTGTCCTCCGTTTTCCAACATTTAGCAAGAGAGTCAAAGTGGAATGTGCTGATGGAATGGGACTAAGGAAGAATGGCTTACCAACATAAATAGGATAATCAGTATTGTTTGTTTTCTTTTTTTCTGAGGTTTGCTCCCACTTTTCTATTGTGAATGGTGATGGTACATAGAGCTGAGGATGATTTTGGATAATTAAATTAATAAGTGTAGGCAAGCAATTCACAATATTGCCTGGCACAGAACACCCAAAAAATACTTCTTTTTGATATTTGCAAATGACAGTACAGACAAAAGGTTGATATCCAGGATCTATAAAGAACTTCTCAAACTCAACACACACAAAACAGATAATCATATCGAAAAATGGGCAGAGGATATGAACAGACACTTCTCCAATGAAGACATACAAATGACTATCAGACACATGAAAAAATGTTCATCATCACTAGCCATCAGGGAGATTCAAATTAAAACCACATTGAGATACCACCTGACACCAGTTAGAATGGCCAAAATTAGCAAGACAGGAAACAACGTGTGTTGGAGAGGATGTGGAGAAAGGGGAACCCTCTTCCACTGTTTGTGGGAATGCAAGTTAGTGCAGCCACTTTGGAGAACAGTGTGGAGACTCCTGAAGAAATTAAGAATAGAGCTTCCCTATGACCCTGCAATTGCACTGATGGGTATTTACCCCAAAGATACAGATGTAGTGAAAAGAAGGGCCATCTGTACCCCAATGTTTATTGCAGCAATGGCTATGGTCGCCAAACTGTGGAAAGAACCAAGATGCCCTTCAACGGATGAATGGATAAGGAGGATGTGGTACATATACACGATGGAGTATTATGCCTCCATCAGAAAGGATGAATACCCAGCTTTTGTAGCAACATGGACGGGACTGGAGGAGATTATGCTGAGCGAAGTAAGTCAAGCAGAGAGAGTCAAGTATCATATGGTTTCACTTATTTGTGGAGCATAACAAATAACACGGAGGACATGGGGAGATGGAGAGGAGAGGGAGTTGAGGGAAACTGGAAGGGGAGATGAACCATGAGAGACTATGAACTCTGAAAAACAACCAGAGGGTTTTGAAGGGGCGGGGGGAGGGGTGGGAGGTTGAGGAACCAGGTGGTGGGTAATAGGGAGGGCAAGTACTGCATGGAGCACTGGGTGTTATGCCAAAACAATGAACACTGTTATGCTGTAAATAAACAAATAAAAAAATTTAAAAAATACTTCTTTTTGGTGTTGTTTTTACTGTTATTATTCTCTTTTCCTGATTACCCTTCTGCATAAATGAAGGTGGATTCGGAACGGAGGCATGCCCTTCATTGCTCAAACCCTTCAATAGTTGTCGTAGTGCAACCCAGTTCTATTTTATTTAAGATTTTATTCATTTATTTATGAGAGAGTGAGAGCGAGCATGAGGGGTGGGTGTGGAGAGCAGAGGGGGAGGGAGAAGCTGACTCCCCACTGAGCAGAGAGCCAGACTTGGGGATCAATGCCAGGGTCTTGGGATCATGGCCTGACCCGAAAGCAGGCATTTAACTTACTGAGCTGCCCCGGTCCTGGTGAAATACAATTTATGTGTCTGTGGATCTAGTGGGAAAATTGCTTTCAAGGTTAGATCTGTTTTTTTTTTTTTTCTTCCCACTCTCAGACATGGCACGGTGATGGCAAAGAACTATCATTCACAGTAAAAAACTCTGAGCCATCAAATAAGTGTTTAGCCTACTGATTCCACTGAAATGAGTTAGAAGATAATTGCAGTGCCTTGATCCATGTATTCATGTTTACAAGTAAAACCTTCCAGTAGTCTCAGAAACTATATTTTAATGAAAGTGTTTTATATCAATGATTATGCAGACTGAATTATATGTATTTTTTCTTATATGCCCGTGTATTTTACTTCAGATAGTTCTGACCTGCCTGAGTCGTGCAGATATTATGTAAAGGATTTCTGGAAATATCATATAGATGTACACATTTGAGATTTATTTGGCATTACATTGACTTTGAATCATCCCAGAGCTATCAGGACAAAGGCACTGGGGAATGAATACATTAATGAATAATAAATAAATAAACAAAGTGTGTTTGATCCAAATCAGAACCTTTAGAAAGTGTAAAGTTTCAATATTAACATTAGATACATCATAAAATATTTGAGAACGAAATATGAGATCCATAAACGGAAAATTAAAAGTTCATAACTAAACATCTTTATCAAACATAGAAGCATATTTGTAGTTAATATCATTATAACTTCTGATCTTTATCTCTCCTGACATGTATTTCCATACCGTTCTCCAATGTTCCCTGAATATTAAATTCTACTTTATTAAAATATTTAATGTCCATTTGTTTAATTAAAATTCTCAGATAAATCATGTCAGCAGATAGAAACTAAAGAAATGAGTAAGAATTAAAGCCAAGCATATAGAAACTCTGCTCCCTACTTCATAATACTAGGCAGTGATAAAGTAAATATCAGAATGATATTATTAATAAAAACCAGGACTTGTTTGAAACCATACAACTTACTTAATACTTTATTGTAATAGAACTGCATAAAATTCTCACCATGTATTTTTATTTTCTGAAATCCTTTACCTATATTACACACATTTATCATTTCAAAAATATTTTGGGGTAAAAATTAGTGATAACCATAATGTAAAATATTAAGATTTAAATAAGAAATAATATACATGTTCACTAGCCCAATTAAGAACACAAGGTTATTCCAAGGTTATGCTTTTTTAAGAAGGAGGTATATATTGCTATCAAACTCAGATCCTATAACACTATGGCAAGATGACTTCCACACCCATTGTCCTTGTAAACCCGTGATGATTCAAATTTAATATGACCAAAAAAATCTCAAATACTTACACCCATGCTCTTTTTGTAGATCATTTAAGAAATATGTTAATTGTGGGGCACCTGGGTGGCTCAGTGGGTTAAAGCCTCTGCCTTTCACTCAGGTCATGATCCCAGGGTCCTGGGATTGAGCCCCGCATTGGGCTCTCTGCTTGGCAGGGAGCCTGCTTCCTCCTCTCTCTCTCTCTCTGCCTGCCTCTCTCCCTACTTGTGATCTCTATCTGTCAAATAAATAAATAAAATCTTTAAAAAAAAAGAAATATATTAATTGTAAAGCTATCTCTGAAATAGTCCCAACTGAGTTATGCACAAATCAGAAGCATAAGAGAATTCAATCTACATAATCATCAAAATGAAATGTATTTCCTTAAATAATATGTTTGAGACTAATCCCATGTTTTCTTTTTTAAATGTAAGTTGAATTAAACTCATGAATTCACTATAATTTCTTTTGACCTCAGAGGACTCAGCAGACTAAGCAACCATTTGAAGTGTGTGTTTTAGACTGTGAAGAATTCTTTCACCAAGTCATGCCTATGAAACTAAAGAAAAAGATATTCACATAAAATATTCTTTTCTTCTAGATGATGAGACATATCAATTGTCATTAATTTTTTTAATTTTTTATTTATTTCTTATTTTTTATAAACATATAATGTATTTTTATCCCCAGGGGTACAGGTCTGTGGATCGCCAGGTTTGCACACTTCACAGCACTCACCACAGAACATACCCTCCCCAATGTCAATGACCCCACTCCCCCTATCCCAACACCCCCTCCCCCCAGAAACCCTCAGTTTGTTTTGTGAGATTAAGAGTCACTGATGATTTGTCTCCCTCCCAATCCCATTGAGTGCCATTTATTCTTCTCCTATCTCCCTAACCCCCCATGTTGCATCTCCATGTCCTCATATCAGGGAGATCATATGATGGTTGTCTTTCTCTGATTGACTTATTTCACTAAGCATGATACCCTCTAGTTCCATCCACGTAATTGCAAATGGCAAAATTTCATTTCTTTTGATGACTGCATAGTATTCCATTGTGTATATATACCACCTCTTCTTTATCCATTCATCTGTTGATGGACATCTAGGTTCTTTCCATAGTTTAGCTATTATCGACATTGCTGCTATAAACATTCGGGTGCACGTGCCCCTTCGGATCACTACGTTTGTATCTTTAGGGTAAATACCCAGTAGTGCAATTGCTGGGTCATAGGGTAGTTCTATTTTCAATATTTTGAGGAACCTCCATGCTGTTTTCCAGAGTGGTTGCACCAGCTTGCATTCCCACCAACAGTGGAGGAGGGTTCCCCTTTCTCCGCATCCTCGCCAGCATCTGTCATTTCCTGACTTGTTCATTTTAGCCATTCTGACTGGTGTGAGGTGATATCTCATTGTGGTTTTGATTTCTATTTCCCTGATGCCGAGTGATGTGGAGCACTTTTTCATGTGTCTATTGGCCATCTGGATGTCTTCTTTGCAGAAATGTCTGTTCATGTCCTCTGCCCATTTCTTGATTGGATTGTTTGTTCTTTGGGTGTTCAGTTTACTAAGTTCCTTATAGAATTTGGATACTAGTCCTTTATCTGATATGTCGTTTGCAAATATCTTCTCCCATTCTGTCAGTTGTCTTTGGTTTTGTTAACTGTTTCCTTTGCTGTGCAAAAGCTTTTGATCTTGATGAAATCCCAATAGTTCATTTTTGCCCTTGCTTCCCTTGCCTTTGCCGATGTTCCTAGGAAGATGTTGCTGCGGCTGAGGTCAAAGAGGTTGCTGCCGGCATTCTCCTCAAGGACTTTGCTGGATACCTTTCTCACATTGAGGTCCTTCATCCATTTGGAGTCTATTTTCGTGTGTGGTGTAAGGAAATGGTCCAATTTCATTTTTCTGCATGTGGCTGTCCAACTTTCCCAGCACCATTTATTGAAGAGGCTGTCTTTTTTCCATTGGACATTCTTTCCTGCTTTGTCGAAGATTAGTTGACCCTAGAGTTGAGGGTCGATTTCTGGGCTCTCTATTCTGTTCCATTGATCTATATGTCTGTTTTTGTGCCAGTACCATGCTGTCTTGATGATGACAGCTTTGTAATAGAGCTTGAAGTCCGGAATTGTGATGCCACCAACTTTGGCTTTCTTTTTCAATATTCCTTTGGCTATTTGAGGTCTTTTCTGGTTCCATATAAATTTGAGGATTATTTGTTCCATTTCTTTGGAAAAAATGGATGGTATTTTGATAGGGATTGCCTTAAATGTGCAGATTGCTTTAGGTAGCATGGACATTTTCACAATATTTATTCTTCCAATCCAGGATCATGGAACATTTTTCCATTTCTTTGTGTCTTCCTCAATTTCTTTCATGAGTACTTTATAGTTTTCTGCATATAGATTCTTAGCCTCTTTGGTTAGGTTTATTCCTAGGCATCTTATAGCTGTTAGAACTTGTACAGGAATTCAGTAAAGTGTCAGGATATTAAATCAATGCACAGAAACCAGTTGCATTTCTGTACACCAACAAAAAGACAGAAGAAAGAGAAATTAAGGAGTCAATCCCATTTACAATTGCACCCAGAACTAAAAGTTCATTTCTTAAATTTCAAAATACTTTAAGTAGATTTTGTAGGGTTTCTTTTATGTGTCATGTTAAGAAAAGATGACTCCCCTTTTCAGAAAATAATAAAACAAAAATATCTATATTTTTCTAGTACTTTTATGATTTCAGAGTGAAAATTTTGAAGTTTAACCTATTTGAAGTTAATTTGGGAATTTGGTGTTAATTGTAGAATCTGAATTTTTTTTATTCCAGATTGACTCACCAATTTTCCTGGTTATGCTTTTCAATAACACACTGTTATCATCATTTTTTTGTGTAGCCTTCCCTTCTTTTGTGTTAAATTCATTTGTGTTATCTTCAGGGCTTTGAATTCTGATCCTCTGTACTGTTTGTTTATTTATTACATGAGAACTATACTCTTCACTTATAACAGCATTTTACAATATATTCTGCTAACTAACAGTAAGTTCATGTTGCTGATTTCTCTCTTATATTACTTGGAATAATCCACAAGCAATAAACAAAGTTCTTGCTCCTTAACAATATGGATATTAAACCAGAAAAATCTAGGGTGAATGTTATTCTATAGAATAAATAACTCAGCTTCTTTAACAGATAATACTATTTTTAAATGAGGAGGATAATGTATATACTAAAAGAGACTTAAAATGTATTAAATTAACTAGATGCATTTCTTCTGGATTATGATTTGTACATATATGAACACGAATCATTGAACTTTTAGCATTGACTATTTTATTAAATTAAGAAATTGTCGTTAAATGTTTAAGACTATATTATGGAACAATACACATATTGAAAGAGGCCTACATTTTAAAGAAAGAAGAAAAGAAAGAAAGAGAGAAAGCAAGCAAGCAAACTCATATTGTTAGAGACAGGTATTCAAGGATGTGATGTAGCAGATTTTAAAAATGTGCACTGGGTAGTGGGTTAAGGGTGCATATTAGAACATGATAATTATTCATGGAAATGTGTTATTTGTGTATGTAGCTTCATCATGATATCCCTGCACTTCAAATTCAAATGAATACCCCAAAAAGGACCCCAGAAAAATTATGATTTGAATTAGAATTCCACAACTTTTATGGAGTCCATTGGAATGGAGTTACAATTGTATGTTCTATCCTATACTCTATAATCGTCCTTAACTTGTAGAAACATAATACATTTACTTACCTCCTCCTTCACAAAGTTCCAGGGAAAAATTGACCATATATAAATATTACAAATTTCTTGACGAATTTATGTTCAAGACGTGTAAGTTTTGGTACATTTGTAACCATAAAGTAGAATTTCTAACTCTCTAGGGTCTGTCATTTTTCTATATTAATTGGGTGTCTCCTACACTTTCTAATCATTCTTACGGTTTCCCAGTAAAATCCAACTATATTCTAGATAATTTATATCATACACAATGATTGATTTTGCTTGTTTTGGAAAAGCTAATATTTTTGTTCATTTGTTTTCAGAGATAATTACTACCCCTATGCATGGTCGCTGCTTCTAGGATAATGTTGAGATAAATGCATGTTACCTTTTGGGCTTCTGGGTGGCTTATTCAGTTAGGCGGCTGCCTTTGGCTCACGTCATGATCCCAGGATCCTGGAATTGAGCCTGCACTGGACTCCCTGCTCAGTGGAGAACCTGCTTCTCCCTCTCCTTCTGCCTGTCACTCTGTTTACTTATGCTCTCTATCTCTCTGTCTAATCAATAAATAAAATCTTTTTAAAAATGCATGTTATCTGGTATTTAATGCCCTGATACTATTAAGTGTTTTATTTTTTCATACAATATAACTATGGCGTTTACTATACTATAGACTCTTTTTGGACTGCAATACAAAAAAATATGTGTGTGTGTGTGTGTGTGTGTGTGTGTGTGTGTGTGTGTGTGTGTTGTTTTTAGTTTTCTATGGGAATTTGTATTCCTGTTTAACAAAAATTTTATCCCCATTTGTGTGATGTCATAGTTTTTCTCTAATTTAAAAACATTATTGACTCTTCTCTTTCTCTAACATATTTTTTAATATTTATTGTTATTTGTTTATTTACAGCATAACAGTGTTCATTGTTTTGGCATCACACCCAGTGCTCCATGCAGTACGTGCCCTCCCTATTACCCACCACCTGGTTCCTCAACCTCCCACTCCCCCGACCTCCCTGCCGCCCCTTCATAACCCTCTGGTTGTTTTCCAGAGTCCATAGTCTCTCATGGTTCATCTCCCCTTCCAGTTTCCCTCAACTCCCTCTCCTCTACATCTCCCCATGTCCTCCATGTTATTTGTTATGCTCCACAAATAAGTGAGACCATATGATACTTGACTCTCTCTGCTTGACTTATTTCGCTCAGCATAATTTCTTCCAGTCCCGCCCATGTTGCTACAAAAGTTGGGTATTCGTCCTTTCTGATGGAGGCATAATACTCCATTGTGTATATGGACCACATCTTCCTTATCCATTCATCCGTTGAAGGGCACCTTGGTTCTTTCCACAGTTTGGCGACCGTAGCCATTGCTGCAATAAACATTGGGGTACAGATGGCCCTTCTTTTCACTACATCTGTATCTTTGGGGTAAATACCCAGCAGTGCAATTGCAGGGTCATAGGGAAGCTCTATTCTTAATTTCTTCAGGAATCTCCACACTGTTCTCCAAAGTGGCTGCACTAACTTGCATTCCCACCAACAGTGTAAGAGGGTTCCCCTTTCTCCACATCCTCTCCAACACACGTTGTTTCCTGTCTTGCTAATTTTGGCCATTCTAACGGGTGTCAGGTGGTATCTCAATGTGGTTTTAATTTGAATCTCCCTGATGGCTAGTGATGATGAACATTTTTTCATGTGTCTAATAGCCATTTCTATGTCTTCGTTGGAGAAGTGTCTGTTCATATCTTCTGCCCATTTTTTGATATGATTATCTGTTGTGTGTGTGTTGAGTTTGAGAAGTTCTTTATAGATCCTGGATATCAACCTTTTGTCTGTACTGTCATTTGCAAATATCTTCTCCCATTCCGTGGGTTGCCTCTTTGTTTTGTTGACTGTTTCCTTTGCTGTGCAGAAGCTTTTGATCTTGATGAGGTCCCAAAAGTTCATTTTTGCTTTTGTTTCCTTGGCCTTTGGAGACATATCTTGAAAGAAGTTGCTGTGCCTGATATCGAAGAGGTTCCTGCCTATGTTCTCCTCTAGGATTCTGATAGATTCCTGTCTCACGTTGAGGTCTTTTATCCATTTCGAGTTTATCTTTGTGTACGGTGTAAGAGAATGGTCGAGTTTCATTCTTCTACATATCGCTGTCCAGTTTTCCGAGCACCATTTATTGAAGAGACTGTCTTTTTTCCATTGAATATTTTTTCCTGTTTTGTCGAAGATTATTTGACCATAGAGTTGAGGGTCCATATCTGGGCTCTCCACTCTGTTCCACTGGTCTATGTGTCTGTTTTTATGCCAGTACGACGCTGTCTTGGTGATCACAGCTTTGTAGTAAAGCTTGAAATCGGGTAACGTGATGCTGCCAGTTTTGTTTTTGTTTTTCAACATTTCCTTGGCAATTCGGGGTCTCTCCATATGTTGTCTACAAGAGACCCATTTTGAACCTAAGGATACACCCAGACTGAAAGTGAAGGGATGGAGAAGCATCTTTCATGCCAATGGGCCTCAAAAGAAGGCCATAGTAGCGATTCTCATATCAGATAAATTAGATTTTAAACTAAAGACGGTAGTCAGAGATACAGAAGGACACTACATAATTCTTAAAGGGACTATCCGCCAAGACGATCTAACAATTGTGAATATCTATGCCCCCAATATGGGAGCACCCAATTACATAAGAAAACTATTAATCAAGGTAAAGAGTCATATTGATACGAATACAATAATAGTAGGAGATCTTAATACGCCTCTCTCAGAAATAGACAGATCATCGAAGCAGAAAATTAATAAAGAAATAAGAGCATTGAATGAAACATTGGACCAGATGGACCTCATCGACATATACAGAACATTCCACCCTAAAACAACAGAATATTCATTCTTCTCAAGTGCACATGGAACCTTCTCCAGAATAGACCACATACTGGGTCACAAAGCAGGACTCAACCGATACCAAAAGACTGACATTATTCCCTGCATATTCTCCAATCACAATGCTTTGAATCTGGAGCTCAATCACAAGGAAAAGTTCAGAAGGAACTCAAACACCTGGAAGCTAAAGACCACCTTGCTTAAGAATGCTTGGATCAACCAGGAGATTAAAGACGAACTTAAACAATTCATGGAAACCAATGAGAATGAAGACACCTCGGTCCAAAACCTATGGGATACAGCAAAGGCGGTTCTAAGGGGGAAATACATAGCCATCCAAGCCTCCCTCAAAAACATTGAAAAATCCAGAATACACCAACTGTCTCTACACCTTAAAGAACTGGAGAATCAACAACAAATCAAACCAACTCCACATGCAAGAAGGGAAATAATCAAGATTAGAGCAGAGATCAATGAGGTAGAAATGAGAGATACAGTAGAACGTATCAATGAAACTAGAAGCTGGTTTTTTGAAAGAATCAATAAGATCGATAAACCATTGGCCACACTAATCCAAAAGAAAAGAGAGAAAGCCCAAATTAATAAAATTATGAATGAAAAGGGAGAGATCACAACGAGCACCAAGGAAATAGAAACAATCATCAGAAATTATTACCAACAGTTATATGCCAATAAGCTAAGCAACCTAGATGAAATGGATGCATTCCTGGAAAGCTACAAACTCCCAAAATTGAACCAGGAAGAAATGGACAACCTGAATAGACCGATATCTAGTAATGAGATTGAAGCAGTGATCAAAAACCTCCCAAAAAACAAGAGCCCAGGACCTGACGGATTCCCTGGGGAATTCTACCAAACTTTCAAAGAAGAAATCACACCAATTCTCCTGAAGCTGTTCCAAAAAATGGAAGCAGAAGGAAAACTTCCAGACTCTTTTTATGAAGCCAGCATTACCCTGATCCCCAAACCAGGCAAAGACCCTACCAAAAAGGAGAATTTCAGACCCATATCACTGATGAATATGGATGCAAAGATTCTCAACAAGATCCTAGCAAACAGGATCCAGCAGCACATTAAAAAGATTATCCACCATGACCAGGTGGGATTCATCCCTGGGTTGCAAGTTTGGTTCAACATTCGCAAATCAATCAGTGTGATAGAACACATCAATAAGAGAAGAGAGAAGAACCACATGGTCCTCTAACATATTTTTTTAATTTAAATTCAATTAACCAGCATATAGTACATTATTGGGTTTTGATATAATATTCAATGATTCATTAGTTGCAAATGACATCCAGGGCTTATCACATCATGTGCCTGCATTAATGCCCATCACAATATTACCCAATCCCCTACCTTCCCCTCTATCTCCAAATCTCAATTTGTTTCCCAGAGTCAAGAGTTTTTCATGGTTTGTCCATTCAGCTTTCCCTCCTTTCCCATATTGTCTTCAGAACTATACCTTATATTCCACATATGAGTGAAAGTGTATAATAATTTTCTTTCTCTGGTTAACTTATTTCACTTAGTATAATACTCTCATTTCATCCACGTCAATGTCAATGGTAGGAATTCATTCTTTCTGATGACTGAGTAATATTACACTGTATATATGACCCACATCTTACCTTATATCTAATTTGCCAGCATAGCTCTTCACTGTATCTTTAGAACAGGTTCCATACATTCACTTCTCCGCATCTCCCCTGCAGATTCTTAGACTCAGACACCATTGTCTCTTGCCTTGGTACCGTGAAGAACTTTTAACCATTCTTCTGATTTTCATCTTTTTTTTTTTTCTTCTAAGATATCTCCATGACACATCCAGAAGTATTCTCTAGAAAAATTAGCCAGGTGACACATTTCTCTACTGAAATTTATCCAATAGATTTTAAATAAAACCAAATCGTATAAACTTCCATAAATTGCTTATCTCAGAACTTACCCATAGTATGCCCCTCCCTCACTGACCAAACAACTTAAGAGTACCATAGCATTCTTTTTTTTTTTTTTTTTTTTTTTTAGAAAAAGAGGGAGAGAGCGCGAGTGAGCACAGGCAGTCAGAGTGTGTCATTACATTCTATCCATTGTCTTGCTTTTTTTAAATACATAACTGTTGCCATTGTTTGAATTGTATTATCTGTACATTTATATATGCATTCGTGGTACAGTCCCTCATTAGAATGCAGGCTTCTGAACATTAAAAAAAAAAATGTCGTTTACTCTTCTAATGGTAAAACCTAAATAAGGAGCTGACAACATGAATGACATAATTTTCAATGAAAAAAAATTGAATTAATCCTAAAACTGGTACATCTTTGGAATCTGCAATTATTAAAGTATGTTTAAATATAGCATTCACTTATCTACTGATAGATTCAATTTTCTGGTATTTTATTTATCATAATGAATCATATTTATGAGTAACATTTGTCCAAATGTATACACTTGTATTCTTTTTATTTTCGTAAACTTTATTTTTAGAGTAGTTTCAGATTCACAACAAAATTGCAAGGAAGATACAAAGATTTTCATATACCTCTTCCCCACACATCCCTGGTCTCACTCATTATAAACATCCCTCACCATGGTGTTACATTTGTTACATTTGATAAGCCCACACTGATTCATCTCAGTTACAAAAAGCATGGTTAACCTAAGAGTTATGCCTGGTATTATACATTCTATAGGTTTGAACAAATGTATAATGACTTGGATTCATTACTATAGTATAATAGAGGATAGATTCATCATCCCAAAAAACTTCTGTTTTCCACTTTTTAACCCCTATCCCTCCCCAATCCCTGTCTCCATGGTTTTGTCCTTTTGACAAGAAATATTATATATTTCTTTGACAAGAAATATTATATAGCTGGAATCATACATTATGTGGCCTTTTCAGTTTGGGTTCTTTCATTTCTTAGTATGTGTTTAAGGTTCTTCCATGTCTTTTTATGTCTTGATAAGTGCTGTTTACTTTTAGTGTAGAACAATATTTCATTTTCTGGATACACAATAGTTTACTTAACCATTCACTTACTGGAGGACTTGAGGGTTGCTACTGAGTTTTATCAATTATGAATAATATCCACATGAGATTTTTGTGTGAACAATGAATTTTCAATTATTTTGGATAATTGCTAGATTGTGTGGTGAGAGTTTGTTGAGTTTAATGAGAAACTGACAAGCTATCTTTGAAAATGGCTGTAGAATTTTGCTTTCCTACCAGCAGTGAATGAGAGTCACTGCTGCTTCACATCCTGGTCCACATTTGTTGTTGTTAGTGTTCTGGATTTTGGATACTCCGATAGATGTGCAATGTATGTTAATGTATTTTCATGTAACATAATATGTGAAGCATCTTATCACATGCTTATTTTCCATCTATATTTATTTTTTTATTTTTATTTAATTTTGGGGGTATAGTGTCTCATGGTATTTGGTCCATTTTTTTTAAATCAAGGTGTTTCCTTATTGTTGACTTTAAGAATTCTTTGAGTAGGGGATCCTGGGTGGTTCAGTGGGTTAAAGTCCCTGCCTTTGGCTCAGCTCATGATCCCAGGGTCCTGGGATTGAGCACCACTTCAGATTCTCTGCTCAGCAGGGAGTCTGCTTCCCTTCCTCTTTCATTCTGCCTGCCTTCCTGCCTACTTGTGATCTCTGTCAGTCAAATAAATAAATAAAATCTTAAAAAAAATTATTTGAATATTTTGGATAACAGATGTGGTTTTGTTAGTAAGATCTCAAAATATGCTTCTTACATCCTTACGCTCTAGACATAGTCTTTCACATGGCAAAAGTTTTCAATTCTAATGAAATTCACCTACCTCATTATGGAGAAATGAAGAATTCATTCTTATGTACATGCAGTTCTTCCAGCAGCTTTATTGAAAAGACTACATTTCTCCATTTGTTTTGTTTTTGCTTATTTGTTGAAGATCAAGTTATTATATTAGTCTGTGTCTATCTCTGGGTTCTATTCTTTTCTGATGATCTACATGTCTACTATTTTGCCAACATCACACTGCCTTGATTATTGCAGCTTTATCACAATTCTTGCTATTCTGTTTTATCGGACCAACTTTGTTCTTCCCTTTAATATATTGTTGGTTATTCTGGGTCTTTTACTTACCCATGCAAATTCTAGAATAAATATACATTTTATTATATTCCATAATATTTTCCTAATTTTCATTTTTTGGACATTCTTACAAGGTTCCTGCTTTAGGAAATTAGTTCAATTCCTTTGAACACTTTATTATCAGGCATATGCATATTCACTTTTAATTTCCTTAGTTCTGTACTAAGAGGTCTCTATAAAAGACAATCTCTCCCTGTTCCTCCAATTTAAATACACCAACATTTTTCTACATGTTGTACTTTTGGGTTATTAGAGTTTTTGTGCTTTTTTGGGTTTAATTTTTGATTTTGCTTTACTTTTTCCTCTCATAGAGTGGCATTATCTGTGTTTGTGTCTGTTTCTGCCTCTCTGTACTCAAATGAATATACATTAAAAGCTGACTTCTATATCTGACAAATAGCTGATCCCATATAATATGTATTGAAAAACTGAACAGAATTTGCATAGATTAAATTATTAGTTAAGAAATATTAACTCACTCTCAAACACACACCTCTTCCAAATATATGGGATAAGTATGTTTTCTTGATTACTCACACAAGCAATAGCTGTGTGACTTAGCTGATAAAATGTGGATACTTATATCATACTTAAAGGGTCTGTCTAACAAAAAGATCTAACAATTTTAAATATCTATGCCCTAACATGGGAGCAGGCAACTATATAAATCAATTAATAACAAAACCAAAGAAACACATGAAGAATAAAACAATAATGGTAGGGGACTTGGACATATCCCTCACTGAAATGGACAGATCATCTAAGCAAAAGATCAACAAGGAAAGAAAGGGTTTAAATGACACATTGGACCAGATGGACACCACAGATATATTCAGAACATTCCATCCCAAAACAATAGAATGCACAGCATTCGCTAGTGCACATGGAACATTCCCCAGAATATATCAAATCCTAGGTCATAAATCAGGTTTCAAATGGTACCAAAATATAGGGATCATTCCCTGCAATTTTTCAGACAACAATGCTTTGAAACTAAAGCTCAAGCACAAGAGGAAAGTTGGAAAGAACTCAAATACATAGAAGCTAAAGAACAGTCTACTAAGGAATGAGTGTGTCAACCAGGAAATTAATGAAGAAATAAGGAAAATCCATTGAAACAAGTGAAAATGAAAACACAACTATCCCAAACCTTTGGGACACAGCAAAGGCCATCCTAAGAGGAAAGTATATGGCACTACAAGACTTTCTCAAGAAACAGGAAAGTTCTCAAATACACAATCTAAACCTACACCTGAAGGAGTAGGAAAAAGAACAACAAATGTAGCCTGAACCCAGTGGGAGAAGAGAAATAATAAAGATCGGAGCAGAAACCAATGAAATAAAACCCAAAAGAACAGATCAAGGCAACTAGAAGCTTGTTCTTTGGAAGACTTAATAAGATTGATAAACACCTGGCCAGACTTATCAAAAAGAAAAGAGAAATGACCTACATTAATAAAATCATGAATGAAAGAGGAGAGATCACATCAAACACCAAAGAAATGCAAATAATTAGAAGGACATATTATGAGTAAATATACGCCAGCAAATTTGAAAATCTGGAAGAAATGGATGTATTCATAGTGAATGTATATAAATATATATGTATATAAATGTATATTGAATGTATATAGTGAATGTACATAAATATATATATTTATATGTATATATAAAATATATTAAATTTATAAAAATATATATAAAATAAATGTATATATAAATGTATAAAATATATATAAATGTATATAGTGAATGTATATAAATACAAGCTATCACAACTGAACCAGGAAGAAATAGAAAACCTGAACAGACCCATAACTACTAAGGAGATTGAAACAGTCACCAAAATATCCCAACAAACAAGAGCCCAGATCCAGACAGTTTCAGAGGGGAATTCTACCAAACATTGAAAGAATAAGGGGGAGTCAAGATGGCGGGGATGTAGGAGGAGGCGCCGTTTCAACCTGTACCCTAAAGTGAGCTGATTACCTACCAAAGAACTCCGACCACCCATGAAATCAGCCTGAGATCAGAATTATACACGTCTGGATCTCTATAGGAGAAGAAGACGCCAGTGGCAGGTAAAGCAGAGTGGGGACATCAGACTGATATCGGAAGATAAACAAAAGGGGGAGGGAGCCACCAGAGGTGACCGATTGGAAAGTAATACCCCAATACGTGAGTGCCCTGCATCTGGGGACCGTCATTAACTTGGAGTCTGGTTGAAAGCACTCAAAAAACAAGTAGAGCAAAGGATCCCAGGGGGAAATAGTGGGAATCGGGGGCGGTTAGGGACAGGGACCTAAGTCCCCCCGACCCAGGACAGCCTCCCCTGGCACTGAGCCAGAGAGAGTGTGGCGGAGAAATCGGGTCACGGTCCCTGAGCTGCCACCGGACCTGAGCTGCCAGCACGCCTGAGAACAAGTGGGTTCCAGCTCCTGTGAGGGGCTGGGAGCCTGGCCAGATGGTAATCCTGAAAGGCTCGCCTCCCACACACTCCCCTGGGAGAGGTGCTCATAGGTGCTAGCCTGGAGCTCTGACATCCGGAAATACCAGACATTCCCAGCGCGGAACAGTGGGAAAATCTCAGTGTGCGATCTCTGCTTGGAATCTCTCTGGCGGTCTGAAGCTGCCCAGACAGCCGCCACTGCCCTGGTATTGGGTACAACGAGGAGCTCCTGCATCCCCAGGGAACATGACTCAGAACCGACTCTGCAAGCAGCTCTGCAGAGCATTCTGAGGCTTCTCTCTTAGAGGAAGGTCGGGGTGCAGTTTGCTCCACGTGGCAGGCCCTCCCCCAGAAAACCAAGCAGGAAAGAAGAAAAAAAAAAAAAAAGAAAGAAAGAAAACTACAAGAGAACAACCACCACTACTTCATAAATACAACTTTTATTTTTAACTCTTTACCAATATTCTGGTTCTTTTTTTTTTTATATACATACAGATAATTTTTAACTTATTTGCCATCACACTGAGATGTCCAGTACATCAAATTCCTTAATAACCTTCTAACCTGAACTTTTTGATACATACACCCGTGTTTTTCTTTTTCTTTTCTATTTATTAATTTTTTAAAAATTTTAACTTAGCTTAGTCTAGTTTATTCTTTTTAAATTTTTATTTTCTAATATACATATAGAGTTAAACTTCAAGGTAATCCCCTTTCCCCAATCAATGCTACACCTATAGGCAAACCAGTTTCTAATCCCCCTGGAACTTAGGAAAGTTGAGTCCCTTAAAAAAAAATCAACATACATCCAGGAAGAATCAAAAAAACTTCCTCGCCCACACTGAGAATTTATAACCACTCTCCCAATTTTTCCTTCTGCCAGTGTTTCTGTGAATTTTTGTTTGTCCTGATAATATATAAATCTTATACTTGGGGTTCTTTCTGATGAGGTTCTTCCCTTTTTTTCCATATATATCTTGTCATATACTTTTATCAGGCTTTTTGTTTGTCTGTTTTTGTTTAGATATTTCATGAATCTTACCTTGGGGCCCATTTGGGCTGAGCCTTCTCTTTTATCTTCTATTTTTTCCCTGTCTCCCTCTCTCTCTCTCTCTTTTTTTTTTCCTTTTTTCATTTCCTTTTTTTTTTCTTTCTTCTACTCTATTTCTTTTTCTTTTCTGTTTTTCTCTCATTTGGGTGGGGAATCCTGATTGCACAGAAGCATTCCAGGGTGCATCTTGACTGCACCACAATCGATAAATCCAGCTGCATCTGTTCAGTCAACTCTTAGCAAAATGAATAGGAGGAGGAATACCCAACAGAAGAAAAATACAGAGGATGGACCTTCTCCAACAGAGCTAATGGCTACCAACATAGACAATAAGTCAGAAAGGGAATTCAGACTAACAATTCTCCAGGCAAAAGCTAGGTTGGAGAAAGCCATGGATGACCAAACAGAATTGATTAGGGCAGAACTGAAAGCCACCAGGGATGATGTTCAAAATACTCTCAATGAGTTCCAATCTAATCTAAATTCTCTAAAAGCTAGGGTAACTGAGACAGAAGATAGAATTAGTGATCTGGAGGACAAACAGAGAGAAAGGGTCAGGAGGAAGCCTGGAACAAACAGCTCAGAAGCCACGAAAACAGAATCAGGGAAATAAATGATGCCATGAAACGTTCCAACATCAGAATTATTGGAGTCCCTGAAGGGGAGGTTAAAGAAAGAATTCTAGAAGATATAGTGGAAGAAGATGTCTAGGAAAATTCCCAATCTCACGAATGGAAACAACGTTCATGAACTATTGGCAGAGAGATTTCCCCCCAAGATTTTAGATTCTTAAAGGTTCTCACAACACCTTATATTTAAAATGAGGAATTATGTTTCAAGACAGACCCTCTTAAAAGCAGCTAGGACAAAGAAGCTCCTTACATACATAGGAAAGCCCATTAGAATAATATCAGACCTCTCCACAGAGACCTGGCAAGCCAAGAAGGACTGGCAAAATATATTCAGAGTACTAAATGAGAAGAACATGCAGCCAATAATACTCTATCCAGCAAGACTGACATTTAAAATGAATGGAGAGATAAAGAGTTTCCAAGAAAGCCAAGGCTTAAAAAATTATGCAACCACCAAGCTGACACTGCAGGAAATATTAAGGGAGGTTATTTTAAAGAGAAAAAATCCTAAGTATATCATTGAACAGAAAAATAGAAACAATCTACAGACAGAAAGACTTCAAAGGTAACACGATGTCAATAAAAACCTATATCTCAATAATCACTCTCAATGTGAATGGCCTAAATGCGCCCATGAAATGACACAGGGTTGCAGATTAGATAAAACGACAGGACTCATCCATATGTTGTCAACAAGAGACCCATTTTGAACATAAGGATACACCCAGACTGAAAGTGAAGGGATGGAGAAGCACCTTTCATGCCAATGGGCCTCAAAAGAAGGCTGGGTTAGCGATTCTCAAATCAGATAAATTAGATTTTAAACTAAAGACTGTAGTCAGAGATACAGAAGGACACTACATCATTCTTAAAGGGACCAAGATGATCTAACAATTATAAATATCTATGCCCCCAATATGGGAGCACCCAATTACATAAGAAAACTATTAATCAAGATAGTCATATTGATATGAATACATTGATAGCAGGAGATCGTAATACGCCTCTATCAGAAATAGACAGATCATTGAAGCAGAAAATCAATAAAGAAATAAGAGCATTGAATGAATCTTTGGACCAGATGGACCTCATAGACATATACAGAACATTCCACCCTAAAACAACAGAATACTCATTCTTCCCAAGTGCACATGGAACCTTCTCCAGAATAGACCACATACTGGGTCACAAAGCAGGACTCAACCAATACCAAAAGACTGACATTATTCCCTGCATATTCTCAGATAACAATGCTTTGAAACTGGAACTCAATCACAAGGGAAAGTTCAGAAGGAACTCAAACACATGGAAGCTAAAGACCACCTTGCTTAAGAATGCTTGGATCAACCAGGAGATCAAAGAAGAACTTAAAAAATTCATGGAAATCAATGAGAATTAAGACACTTCATTGACAACCTGAATCTACCGATGGCTAGTAACAAGATTGAAGCAATGATCAAAAAACTTCCCAAAAAACAAGAGCCCAGGCCATGACAGATTCCCTGGTGAATTCTACCAAACTTTCAAAGAAGAAATAACACCAATTCTCCTGAAGCTGTTCCAAAAAATTGAAGCAGAAGGGAAACTTCCAGACTCTTTTTATGAAGCCAGCATTACCCTGATCCCCAAACCAGGCAAAGACCCTACCAAAAAGGAGAATTTCAGACCTATATCACTGATGAATATGGATGCTAAGATTCTCAACAAGATCCTAGCAAACAGGATCCAGCAGCACATTAAAAAGATTATCCACCATGACCAGGTGGGATTCATCCCTGTGTTACAAGGTTGGTTCAACATTCGCAAATCAATCAGTGTGATAGAACAAATCAATAAGAGAGGAGAGAAGAACCACATGGTCCTCTCAATTGAAGCAGAAATAGCATTTGACAAAATCCAGCATCCGATCCTGATTAAAACGCTTCAAAGTATAGGGATAGAGGGAACATTCATGAACTTCATATAATCTATCTATGAAAGACCCACAGCAAATATCATCCTCAATGGGAAAAAGCTTGCAGCCTTCCCGTTGAGATCAGGAACACGACAAGGGTGCCCACTCTCACCACTCTTGTTCAACATAGTATTAGAAGTCCTAGCAATGGCAATCAGACAACAAAGAGAAATAAAAGGTATGCAAATTGGCAAGGAAGAATCAAACTCTCTCTTTTCACTGATGACATCATTCTTTATATGGAAAACCCAAAAGACTCCACCCCCAAACTACTAGAACTCATACAGCAATTCAGTAACGTGGCAAGATACAATGTCAATGTACAGAAATCAGTGGCTTTCTTATACACTAACAATGAAAATACAGAAAGGGAAATTAGAGAATCAATTCCATTTACTATAGCACCAAGAATCATAAGATACCTGGGAATAAACCTAACCAAAGAGGTAAAGGATCTGTACTTGAGGAACTAGAGAACACTCATGAAAGAAATTAAAGAGGACACAAAAAATGGAAGACCATTCCATGCTCTTGGATTGGAAGAATAAACATTGTTAAAAAGTCTATAGTGCCTAGAGCAATCTTTACTTTTAATGCCATTCTGATCAAAATTCCACCGGTATTTTTCAAAGAGCTGGAGCAAAATATCCTAAAATTTGTACGGAATCAGAAAAGACCCCAGGGGCGCCTGGGTGGCTCAATGGGTTAAAGCCTCTGCCTTCGGCTCAGGTCATGATCCCAGGGTCCTGGGATCGAGCCCCGCATCGGGCTCTCTGCTTGGCAGGGAGCCTGCTTCCTCCTCTCTCTCTCTCTCTGCCTGCCTCTCTCCCTACTTGTGATCTCTATCTGTCAAATAAATAAATAAAATCTTTAAAAAAAAAGAAAAGACCCCAAATTTCTAAGGAAATGTTGAAAAACAAAACAAAACTGGCGGCATCACGTTACCTGATTTCAAGCTTTCCTGCAGAGCTGTGATCACCAAGACAGCATGGTACTGGCATAAAAACAGACACATTGAGCAGTGGAACAGAGTGGAGAGCCCAGATATGGACTCTCAACTCTATGGTGAAATAATCTTCGACAAAACAGGAAAAAATATTCAATGGAAAAAAGACAGTCTCTTCAATAAATTGTGCTGGGAAAACTGGACAGCAATATGGAGAAGAATGAAACTTGACCATTCTCTTACACTGTACACAAGATAAACTTGAAAAGGATAAAAGACCTCATTGTGAGACAGGAATCCATCAGAATCCTAGAGGAGAACATAGGAAGTAACCTCTTCGGTATCAGCCACAGCAAATTCTTTCAAGATATGTCTCCAAAGGCCAAGGAAACAAAAGCAAAAATGAACTCCTGGGAATTCATCAAAATCAAAATCTTCAGCACAGCAAAGGAAACAGTCAACAAAACAAAAAGGCAACCCACGGAATGGGAGAAGATATTTGCAAATGACAGTACAGACAAAAGTTGATATCCAGGATCTATAAAGAACTCCTCAAACTCAACACACACACAACAGATAATCATATCAAAAAATGGGCAGAAGATATGAACAGACACTTCTCCAAAGAAGACATACAAATGGCTATCAGACACATGAAAAAATGTGCATCATCACTAGCCAACAGGGAGATTCAAATTAAAACTACATTGAGATACCACCTGACACCAGTTAGAATGGCCAAAATTAGCAAGACAAGAAACCACGTGTTATGGACAGGATGTGGAGAAAGGGGAGCCCTCTTACACTGTTGGTGGGAATGCAATTTGGTGCAGCCACTTTGGAGAACAGTGTGGAGATTCCTCAAGAAATTAAGAATAGAGCTTCCCTATGACCCTGCAATTGCACTGCTGGGTATTTACCCCAAGGATACAGATGTAGTGAAAAGAACAGTCATCTGTACCCCAATGTTTATAGCAGCAATGGCCACGGTCGCCCAACTGTGGAAAGAACCAAGATGCCCTTCAATGGATGAATGGATAAGGAAGATGTGGTACATACCCATAATGGAATATTATGCCTCCATCAGAAAGGATGAATACCCAACTTTTGTAGAACATGGACGGGAATGGAAGAGATTATGCTGAGCGAAATAAGTCAAGCAGGGAGAGTCAGATATCATTTGGTCTCACTTATTTGTGGAGCATAACAAAGATCACGGAGGACATGGGGAGTTGGAGAGAAGAGGGAGTTGAGGGAAACTGGAAGGGGAGATGAACCATGAGAGACTATGGACTCTGAAAAACAACCAGAGGGTTTTGAAGGGGCGGGGGGGGTGGGAGGTTGAGGAACCAGGTGGTGGGTAATAGGGAGGGCACGTACTTCATGGAGCACTGGGTGTGGTGCAAAAACAATGAACACTGTTATGCTGAAAATAAACAAATAAAAAAATGCTCTAAAAACAAAACAGAAAAAAGAATAATTAATACTCATTCTCTTGAAACTAATCCAAAAAACAGAAATGGAAGGAAAACTTTCAAATTCACTTCATGAGGTCAGCATTACCTTAATCTTAAAACCAAGCAAAGACCCATCTAAAAGGAGAATTACAGACCAATGTCCCTGATGAACATGGACATAAAAATTCTCACCAAAATACTAACCAATAGGATCCAACAGTACACTAAAATTATTATTTACCATGACCACGTGGGATTTATTTCTGGGCTGCAAGGTTGGTTCAACATCAGCAAATCAATAAATGTGATACAACACAGTAATAAAAGAAAGATTAAGAACCATATGAAACTCTCAATAGATGCTGAAAGAGCATTTCACAAAAAAAACCAGAATCCTTTCTTGATAAAAACTCTTCAAAGCATAGGGATAGAGGGTTCATACCTCAATATATTCAAGGCCATGTATGAAAAACCCACAACAAATATCATTCTCAATTTGGAAAAACTGAGAACTTTTCCCCTAAGGACAGAACCATAGAAGAGCTGTCCACTGTCGCCATTGCCATTCACCATAGTACTGATGTCCTATCCTCAACAATCAGATCACCAAAACAAATACAAGGCATCTTAATTAGCAAATAAGAAGTAAAACTCTCACTCGTTGTAGACGATATGACACTTTATGTGGAAAACCCAAAGGACTCCACTCCAAAACTGCTAGACCTCGTATAGAAATTCAGTGAAATATCAAGATATAAAGCCAATGCATGGAAATCAGTTGTATTTCTATACAACAAGACAGAAGAAATAGAAATTAAAGAGTTGAACCCATTTACAATTATTCCCCAAACCATAAGATACAGAGGAATAAATCTAACCAAAGAGGCAAAGAATTTGCACTCAGAAAACTATAGAGCATTCATGAAAGAAATTGAGGAAGACACAAAGAAATGAGAAAAAAAAATGTTCCATGCTCACGGATTGGAAGAACAAATATTGTGAAAATGTCTATGCTATTTAGAGAAATCAGCAGTTTAATGCAATCCATATCAGAATACCACTACTTTTTTTCAAAGAAGTGGATCAAATAATCTTAAAATTTATATGGAACAAGAAAAGACCCTGAATAGCAAGAGGAATGTTGAAAAAGAAAGCCAAAGTTGATGGCATCACAATTCCAGACTTCAAGCTCTATTACAAAGCTGTAACCATCAAGACAGTATGGTACTGCCTTCCTTCACCTCCACAACCACTGGGTCAGAGCACTTTTGCGTGGGCCTGGACTCTACACAGCAGTCCCGGCAGGGCAGTTACCAGAAGCAGGCTCCCTGGACCAAAATCGCTCCCAATTTTAGTGTCATGGGGGGTGCAGAGACAAGTGGAGGGCTCAGCTGACCACTGGGAGGGTGGCTGGCAGTGCACACCGCCTGTGGGAAGTTGCACTGTTCAGCAGAGTTTTGCAGAGGGGGAGTCTGTGTTCTGGTCTACCCAGAGGGGAAAAGCCTGAGACTTCTCTCTCAGGCGAAGTTCTGGGTGCAGACAGATATTTTCTTTGCTCTGACCCTTTAAAAGCCACAAAAAGCCTCCAAAGAACAAAAACCTACAGAGAATAAAACCCTGAAAAACCAGTTTCTACAGAGCCCAGAGCCTTCATAACCTGCAGGACAACTCAACCCAAGCAAGATTGAAGGTAGAATAACTCAATAGGCCCCTCCTCCAAAAGGCAAGCCAAAAGAACAAGAGGACAACCACAGGGTCCCCATCAAACTGCAAAACCCTAGCATCAGTGGAAAACAAAATATTAAGCTCATGGTATTACCCAACAACCCATATATTTCATAGATACAACTTTGTTTTGTTTTTAATTCATTTTCATAATTATTCTGTTAATTTTTTAACCTACTTATTTTTGCAACTAAAGTTTGAATACAACATAATTCATAATAAGTTTTTAACTTGAACTTTTTTCATATATATACACCTGTGTTTCTTTTTCTTTCGTTTTCTTTTTTTTTCATATTTTAATAGACATATAGATATAAGCCTTAAGGTAATCCTTTTTCCCTATTTGATACTACCCCTATATATAAAACAGTTTTAATTTCCCTTTATCTTTGGAAAGTTGAGTCCCTTAACAAAGATATAAAGATGCACCCAGGAAGAACTGAAATAAGCTTTCTCTCCCACATCGAGGATTTGTAACCACTCTCCCATCTTATTTTCCTGTCAGTGTTTCTGGGTATTTGATTTTGTTCAGGTGTTATATAAATCTTAGTCTTGGGGCTCATTTAGGCTGGCTTCTTTTTTATTCTAGTCATTTACTTTGTTGATCTTTTTGTTTGTTTGTTTCTTGTTTATATACCTCATAAATCTTACTTTGCGGGCTCATTTTTGCTGGGTTTTCTTCTCTCTCTTTCTCTCTCGCAATCTCTCTCTTTTTCTTTCTCGTTCTTTCTTTTTGGTGGTGACTTCTGATTGCCCCCAAACTTTCCAGGGTGCAGTTGGCCTGGATCGTGGTTGATATATTCAGCTATACATCCCCTCAACCACCTCTCACCAAAATGAGTAGGAGGAGGGACATCCAACAGAGGAAAAATTCAGAGATAGTGCCTCTCCCACAGAACTATTGCACATAGACATAAACAGTATGTCAGGAAGGGAATTCAGGGTAACAATTATCCATCAATCGCTAGGTTGGAGAAAACAATTAGTGACAACATAGAATCTCTAAAGGCAGAAGTGAAAACCAACCTAGCAGAATTTTAAAAGGGTATCAAAGAGATCTAGTATAATCTAAATAGTCTAATAGCTAGGCTAATCAATTCAGAAGTTGGAATTAGTGATTGAGAGGACAAATTGATAGAGAAGAAGGACTAGGAGGAAGCCTGGAACAAACAGCTTAAAAGCCATGAAAGCAGAATTAGTTTGGGGGGAAATGACGTCATGAAACGTCCCAATGTTAGAATTACTGTGATGCCTGAGGGAGGTGGAGGAAGAGAGAAGACTAGAATATATACTTGAACAAATTCTGGATGAAAATTTTCCCAATCAGGGGAATGGAACTAGTGTTCAGGTCCTCGAGGCAGAAAGGTCACCTCCCAAGATCAACAAATCTAGAAAAACCACCAGACACTTGATTGTGAAGTTCATGAATCAAAATTGTAGACATGAGTTCCTAAGGACAGCTAGTTGAAAGAGATTCCTTACATACAGAGGAAGGCCCATCAGAATAACGTCAGACCTGTCCACAGAAACCTGGCAAGCCAGAAAGGGCTGGCAAGACATATTCAAGGCAATATATAAGAAGAACATGCAGGCAAGAATACTTTATCCAGCAAGGCTGACATTCAGAATGGATAGAGAAATAAAGATCTTCCAAGACTGATAAGGCTTAAAAGAGTATATGATCACCAAGCCAACACTACAAGAAATATTAAGGGTTCTATAAAAGAAGAAAGAACCCAAGTGACATAGAAAGACATTTGCAATCTATAGAAACAAGGACTTCACAGTCAACATGAGGTCAATAAAAACTTATCTTTCCATAATTACTCTCAATGTGAAGAGCCTAAATGCTCCTATAAAACAGAAAAGGGTTGCAGACTGGATGAGAAGACAGGAGCCATCCATATACTGTCTACAAGAGACACATTTGGAACCTAAAGATACAGCCAAACTGACATGAAGGGATGGAGAAGCATCATTCATGCCAGCAGGCCTCAAAGGAAAGCTGGGGTAATGATTCTCATATCAGATAAATTAGACTTTAACCTGAAGACTGTATACAGAGAGACAGAAAGATACTACATCATTCTTAAAGGATCCATCCACCAATAAGATCAAATAATCATAAATATTTATGTTCCCACTATGAGAGCAGCCAATTATATAAGCCAACTGTCAATTAAAATAAAGTCATGTTGATGTGAACACATTAATTCCAGGGGATCTTAACACGCCATTCTCAGTAAGAGACAGATCAAACAATTAAAAAATCAAAAAAAGAAACAGGAGCTTTGGGCACCTGCATGGCTCAGTGGGTTAAAGCCTCTGCCTCCGGCTCAAGTCGTGATCCCAGGTCCTGGGATCTGGCCCTGCATCGGACTCTCTGCTCAGCTGGAAGCCTGCTTCCTCCTCTCTCTGTCTGCCTCTCTGCCTACTTGTGATCTCTGTCAAATAAATGAATAAAATATTAAAATAAAAAGGAAACAGGAGCTTTGAATGCCACCTTTGACCAGATGGGCCGCAAAATTATATACAGAGCATTCCACCCTAAAACAGCAGACTACTCATTCTTCTCAAGTGCAAATGGAAATTTTTTGAGAGTAAACCACATACTGGATCACAAATCAGGGCTCAATGGATAACAAAAGATTGAGATTATTTCCTGCATATCCTCAAACCACAGTTCTTTGAAACTGGAACTCAAATATAAGAAAAAACTTGGAAGGAATTCAAACACTTGGAAACTAAAGACCATCCTGTTCAAGAATGTTTGGATCAACCAGGAAATCAAAGCAGAACTTAAAAAATTCATGGAAACCAATGAGAATGAAGACACATTGGTCCAAAACCTATAGGATACATCAAAGGTGGTTCTAAGGGGGAAATACAGAGCCATCCAAGCCTCACTCAAAAAAATTGAAAAATCCCAAATACATCAGCTCTGTTATGCCTTAAGGAACTGAAAATCAACAACAAATTAAGCCAACTCCATGCACAAGAAGGGAAATAATCAAGATTTGAACAGAGATCAATGAGTTAGAAACAAGAGATACAGTAGAGCACATCACAGAAACTAGAAGCTGATTCTTTAAAAGAATTAATAAGATCAATAAATCACTGGCCAAGTCAATCCAAAAGAAAAGAAAGAATACTCAGATTAATTAAATTATGAATGAAATGGGAGAGGTCATGACTAACAACAAGGAAATAGATACAATCATCAGAAATTATTATCAACAGCTATACACCTATAAATCTAGCAACCTAGAAGAAATGAATGCATTATTGGAAACCTATAACCTTCAAAGACTAAAATAGGAAGAAATTGACAACCTGAATTGACCAATATCTAGTAAGGAGATTAAAGCAGTGACCTAAAACCTCCCACAAAGCAAGAGCCAAGGACCTGATGGATTCCCTAGGGAATTCAACCAAACATTCAAGGAAGGAAAAAATACCCATTCTCCTGAAGCTTTTCCCAAAAATAGAAATAGAAGGAAACTTCCAGACTCTTTCTATGAAGTCAGCATTACCCTGATCCCCAAATAAGGCAAAGACCCCATCAAAAGGGAGAGTTTTAGACCAATATCCATGATCAGTGTACATGTCAAGATTCTCAATGAGATCCTAGGTAACAGGATCCAACTGTGCATTAAAAATATTATCTACTGTGACAAGGTGGGATTTATCCCTGGGATGGAGGTGTGGTTCAACATTCCCAAATTAATCAATGTGATCGAACAAATCAATAAGAGAAGAACAAAGAACCACGTGGTCCTCTAAATTGAAGCAGAAAAAGCATTTGACAAAATACAACATCCTTTCCTGAAAAAGCAAAAACAAAAACAACAAAAAACTCTTCAAAGGATAGGATTAAAAGGAACATTCCAAAACTTCATAAAATCTTTCTATGAAAAACCCACAGAGAATATCATTCTCAAAGGGGAAATGCTAACATCCTTAATTTTGAGGTCAAAAACACAAGAATGATGACTCCTGCCTCTGTTGTTCACCATAGTCTAGGAGTCATAGCAACAGCAATCAGACACCTAAAAGAAAATAAAAGTCATTCAGATTGGCAAAGAAGAAGTCAAACTCTCTCTTTGCAGATGACATGATACATTACACAGAAAACTCAAAAGACTCCATTTCCAAACTACTAGAACTCATACAGCAATTGCATAATGTGGCAGGATACAAAATCAATGCACAGAAATCAGTTTCTTTCTTTTACACTAATAATCAAAATACAGAAAGGGAAATTAAAGAATTGATTCCACTTACTACAGCACTGTGAAACATAAGATACTTGGGAATAAACCTAACCAAAGAGGTAAAGTATCTGTACTCAACGAACTACAGAACACTTATGAAAGAAATTAAAGAAGAAACAAAAAGATGGAAAAGCATTCCATGATCTTTGATTGGAAGAATAAATGTTGTTAAAATGTCTATACTGGCCAGAGCAATCTATACTTTCAATGCCATCCCAGCCAAATTTCCACTAGTATTTTCCATAATGCTGAACCAAACAATCCTAAAATTTGTATGGACCTGAAAATGACCCCTAATTGCTAAGTAAATGTTGAAAAAGAAAAGCAAACATGGGCGCATCATGTTGTCTGATTTCAAGCATTATTATAAAGCTATGGTCACCAAGACAGCATAGTACTGGCACAAAAACAGAAGGATAGACCAGTGGAACAGAGTAGAGAGTCTGCATATGGACCCACAACTCTATGATCAACTAATCTTTGACAAGGTGGCAAAAATACCAAGTGGAAAAAAGTTAGTGTCTTCAATAAATGGTGTTGGCAAAATTGGGCAGCTATATATAGAAAGAAACACGACAATTCTCTTATACCATACACAAAGATAAACTCAAAATGGACAAAAACAAAACAAAAACCTCAATGTAGGCAGGAATCTATCAAAATCCCTTTGGAGAACAAAGGCAGTAAACTCTTCCACATCGGCCACAGCAACTTCTCTCAATACAAGTTTCCAAACATAAAGGAAACAGAAGCAAAAATGAACTTTTGGGACTTCACCAAGATCTAAAGCTTCTGACCTTCAAAGAAAACAGTCAACAAAACAAAGAGGCAATCCAAGGAATGGGAGAAGATATTCGCAAATGACAGTACAGACAAAGGGCTGATATCCAAGATCTATAAAGAACTCTTCAAACTCAACACTCAAAAAACAGATAATCATGCAAAAAAAAAAAAATGGGCAGAAGACATGAACAGATACTTTTCCAAAGAAGACGTACAAGTGGCTAACAGTAACATGAAAAATGTGCATCAGTATTAGCCATTAGGAAGATTGAAATCAGAACCACATTGCGATTCCACCTTGCATCAGTTAGAATGACCAAAATTAACAAGACAGTAAACAACAAGTGTTGGAGAGGATGTGGAGAAATGGCAACCCTCTTACACTGTTGATGGGAATGAAAGTTGGTGCAGCTACTTTGGAAAACAGTGTTGAGATTCCTTAAGGAATTAAAAATAGAGCTACGGGGTGCCTGGGTGGCTCAGTGGATTAAACCGCTGCCTTCGGCTCAGGTCATGATCTCAGGGTCCTGGGATTGAGCCCCGCATTGGGCTCTCTGCTCCGCGGGGAGCCTGCTTCCTCCTCTCTCTCTGCCTGCCTCTCTGCCTGCTTGTGATCTCTGTCAAATAAATAAATAAAATCTTAAAAAAAATTTAAAAATAGAGCTACACCATGACTCTGCAATTGCACTACTGGGTATTTGCTCAAAAGATTCAGATGTAGTGAAAAGAAGCTCTGTATATACCCCAGTGCTCATAGAATCAATGGCCACATTTGATGAACTGTGAAAAGAGCCAAGATGCCCTTCAAGAGATGAATGGATAAAGAAGATATGGTCCATATATACAGTGGAATATTATGCATTAATACCCAACTTTGATATCAACATGAATGGGACTGGAGGAGCTTATGCTGAGTGAAATAAGTCAAGTAGAGAGAGTCAATTGTCATATTGTTTCACTTACTTGGGGAGCATAAGGAATAACATGGAGGACATGGGGAGATGGAGAGGAGAGGGGAGTTGGGGAAATTGGAGGTGGAGATAAAGCATGAGAGACTGTGTACTCTGAGAAACAAAGTTACAGTTTTGGGGGGAGGAATTGTGGTGTTAGGTGAGCCTGGTGGTGTGTATTAAGGAAGGCACGTATTGCATGGACCACTGGTGTGGTGCATAAACAACGAATCTTGGAACACTGAAAAAATTAAGTAAATTTAAAATAAATTCTCTATAGACAAGGGGTAAAAGACATCTGAGTGAAATAAAAGGGGGAGGGAACAGAGCCCCCCTATGACCCACCAACTTCCCTACTGGATATTTACCGTAAGGAAACAAATGTGGTGATCTGAAGGGGCATATGCACATGAATGTTTATAAAAGCCATGTCCACAATAGCCAAACTATGGACGGAGCCTATATGTCCAGCTTCAGAGGAATGGATAAAGAATATATGCTATATATATATATATATACAACAGAATACTATGCGGCCAACAAAAATGAATTTTTTTTCCTTTTGCAATGATGTGGATGGAACTAGAGGGTATTATGATAAGCAAATAAGTTAATCAGAGAAAGACGATTATATAATCTCACCAATATGATGAATTTGAGAATCAAGACAGAGGATCATAGTAGAAAGGTGAGAAAAATGAAAAAAGATGAAACCAGAAAGGGAGACAGACCATAACAGACTCTTAATCTCAGAAAACAAGCTGAGGGTTGCTGGAAGGGAAGGGGGTAGGTGGGATGCGGTGGCTGGGTGATAAACATTGAGAAGGGTATGTGTACTATGGTGAGTTCTGTGAATCATATAAGACTGATGAATCACAGGCTTCTATCCCTGAAATAAATAATACATTATATGTTAATAAAAATGTGGATAAAAGTTGGAGTCTGCTTATTTTATAAGCAGCTTTCCCTTGAAAACTTGAACTTCCACCACAAGGGAAGTATGCCCTGAGTAGCTGCTGTCCATTGAGCTGGTTTGGGAGGATTAAGAGACACATGGAACCATTCTGAACTCAAAAACCAGCCATCAAAACTGTAAGGTTGTGTGAAATAAATGCTTATTTTATTTTTTATCTCACTGAGATTTTGTAGTTGTCCTTTGTGCATTATAATAGGTTTCAAAGGAAAATCTTGACTAGTGATGGGAACATAATAAGTCAAATGGAAAGCTAAGCATATCAAAGTATACCATTAAAGCAATACAAGCACTACCCCCTGGGAACAAGTTTGGGGATTTGTTTGGGGATTAGCACATCCAGAGCAATGGAATATTCCCTCTCAATTTAATGTAAGTTTCACTGTGTGACTTGTTCTGACAAATAAAATATGAATAAAAGTGAAACATTTGAGATCCAAAGAGAAGGTTTAAGATCTGTTACATAGCCTCACCATTGCTCTTATTTTTTTTTTAAAGATTTTTTTTTTAATTTTTTATTTATTTGACAGAGAGAGAGATCACAAGTAGGCAGAGAGGCAGGCAGAGAGAGAGGAGGAAGCAGGCTCCCCGCGGAGCAGAGAGCCCGACGCGGGGCTCGATCCCAGGACCCTGAGATCACGACCTGAGCCGAAGGCAGCGGCCCAATCCACTGAGCCATGTGGCATAATAGGAATGAGTGAGAATTCAACACAGAAAACAGGAATAAAGACATGGACCTGAGCTGCATTTGATTCACAGACAAAAAGTCATATCAATAAAAATTGGTGTCCTGCATTGAGAACCATTGACAGTCGAAAGTTATAAACTAATATAGGCTTCAAAGTCAGTCCTAGGGATGCGTACCAACCATCAAATGAATAATAGCAAGCCCATTCTTCATGATTATTTCAGGAACATGGATGCTACAAAATATCAATTTTGTCAGGAGTTAATTGAGGGATGCTTTTGATAAAGGATTTTCCTTACTATTCTGACAGCTATATGAGTAGCATATTGTAGACACATGTGAATTATATATATGAATCCTGATGATGCTGTTTTCCTATTTTTCCAGCCGTAAGAACTATATGTACAATGAAACTGATGTTAATAAAAGCAGAGAGAAAAAAAGAAATTTAATTAATTATATTTATTAATCCACTGCATATATTCTATGTCTTGTACATCTGAAATTAGACTCTAATCATTATATAAATCTGAATTGTTTTTTAATTATTTATAAAAGAAGGAAATTTTAATTGAGTTTATAATAGTGAGATTATATGCTACGCTGCTAGTGGTGGTAATTATATACACCCATTCCAACACATTTGTATTCAATAGAATTCTTATTTAAGAATACTTAAAGTGTTGATTTATTTTATAGGGTATGACAGTAGATCAAACAGATATCATAGATGTGTCCTATGAATAACAGGCTTTTACTTTTGAAAAACTCTCCAAATATATATTACTTGTTTTTATACTCATAAGTTTAAATATACCTCTATAATATTATATATATCCAATATTTATTCTCTTTAAGTAAACAAATTATGGAATATCAGGGACAATTATTTGTCTTACTGATAATAAACAAGGAAAAGTGGATAGATTTTAAATTATCCCTTCAATTATTATTTATTACATTTTAATTAAACACCCTAATATTATGGGTGAATCATAGTTGGCACAGTATTTAAAGTTACCTTTGCTGACTTTTAATCAGTGTCGTTGAAATGATCCAACTAAATGATTTTTTGGTAACATTTTTACAGAGTTTCCATTCACCTAATTGTACTATAAAGCAAAGCACTATTTGAACTTTACTTAAGGTTATTTATTCCAACTTCATTTCTTAAAAAAAAAAAAAAAAGTTCCAGTTGGTATCTAAAAGCATTTGCAAATAACTGTCTTGATATTTGTAAATATATTCCATTGTCTCATGTTTTAACCAAATCATATTAAACTTCTTTCATTTGTCTTCTTCCCCTTGGGAACATAAGAATTTTGAAGGACTTAAAAATATTTCACAGTTCTATCCAATTACGCAGTCCCACTGCCTGACTCATTTCTCCATAATGAAAATCCCACTGGAGATGATTAAGAAGGATGCAATGACTGGAAAAGAATAAAATTCTCATGTTTACACAGGATCAGGTTTAAATTAATTTCTTTAGGGTTTATTTTCTGGTGCCATATGAAAACAAATGTACACAGAAGATATTCTTTATTTAAAGGTCTTTCTAGGGGTGCCTGGGTGACTCAGTGGGTTAAGCCTTTGCCTTCAACTCAGACCATGAACTCAGGTTCATGGGGTCAAGCCATGTATCTTGCTGTCTGAACAGTGGGGAGACTGCTTCCCCTCTCTTTCTGCCTGCCTCTCTGCCTACCTGTGATCTCTATCTCTGTGTCAAATAAATAAATAAAATCCTCAAAGGTCTTTCTATAACTATTTTCACTTTGCCTGTCTTTAATCCTCATTCGTATTAATAAGCATTTGTATGTTGGAAAAATAAATATAAAAAATAAAGGCCTTTCTATTTATTCAGCTTAAACATTCATGTTGTGACCCGGTTCAGGGAATGATGAGTACATTTGTTTGGTTTCCTAGGATTTGTGAACAGACCATTAATTATCTGGAAAGTAAGTAGGTATAAGAATTGATATTTCTGGGGCACCTGGGTGTTGCAGTGGGTTGGTTGTCCTAATCTTAGGTTTTGGCTTAGGTCCTGGTTTTGCAGTTGTATGATGAGCCCAGCAGCAGACTCTATACTGCTTAGATGTCTCTTTCCCAATGCCCCTCTCCACCCTACTGTTTCTCTCAAATAAATAAATCAGTCTTTAAAAAGATGCAAATTTCTGCACATATGATTTCAAACTGCAAAATCCCACTTAAAATTTAGATATAGAGAGGTCAAGATGGCCGGGAAGTAGGAGGAGGCGCCGTTTCAACCTGTACCCTAAAGTGAGCTGACTCGCTACCAAAGAACTCCGATCACCCATGAAATCAGCCTGAGATCAGAATTATACACGTCTGGATCTCTACAAGAGCAGAAGACTCCAGTGGACAGGTAAAGCGGAGTGGGAAATTTGGACTGATATCGGAAGATAAACAAAAGGGGGAGGGAACCACCAGAGGTGACCAATTGGAAAGCAATACCCCAATACGAGAATGCCCTGCATCTGGGGACCAGCATTAACTTGGAGTCTGGTTGAAAGCACTCAAAAAAGAGCAAAGGATCATGGGGGAAATTGTGGGAATTGGGGCGGTTAGGGACAGGGGCTTAAGTCACCAGACCCAGGACAGCCTCCCCTGGTGCTGAGCCAGAGAGAGTGCGGCAGAGAAACCAGGTCTTGGTCCCTGAGCCGCCAGTATGCCTGAGCTACCAGCACACCCGATAACACGTGGGGTCTGGCTCCCATGAGGGGCTGGGAGCCTGACCAGATGGCATTCCTGAGACACGCATGCCCCACACCCTCCCTTGGGAGAGGTGCTCAGAGGCGCTAGCCAGGAGCACTTGGACCTGGAAAAACCAGGCACTCCCAGCCCGGGCCAGTGGGAAAATCCAAGTGTGCAATCGCTGCTTGGAACATCTCTGGATGTCTGGATGTCTGGAGCTTCCCAGACATCCACCACGGCCGTGGTTTGGGGTACAAGGAGGAGATCCTGCATGCCCAAGGACTGTGACTCAGAACCTACTCTGCCAGGAGCTCTGCAGAGCTTTCTGAGGCTTCTTTCTGAGAGGGAGGTTGTGGTGCAGTTTGCTCTCCTCTAAACCTCTAAAAACCATCAAAAGCTGTCAAGGCGAGAGAAAACAGATGAACAAACATAAAAACCTCCAGAGAACAAAAGCCTGAAAAAAAAAACAGTTTCTTCAGAGCCCACCCCCTTGAAGGTGGTGGTGAGGTGAAAGGGTGAGGACTTAACTCAGGGAACATCATTCACTGAAAACCCACGTGGCAGGTCCCTCCCCCAGAAAACCAAACAGAAAAGAAAAAAAAAAGAGAGAGAGAGAGAAAAAAGCCACTACTACTTCATAAATACAACTTTTATTTTTAGCTCATTACCATTATTCTTGTTCTTTTTTTATACATATAGATAATTTTTAACATATTTCCCATCACAGTGAGATGTCCAGTACATCAAATTCCTTAATAACCATCTAACCTGAACTTTTTGATATATACACCCGTGTTTTTCTTTTGCTTTTCTATTTTTTATTTTTTAATTTTAGTTTAGTTTAGTCTAGTTTATTCTTTTTTAATCTTTATTTTCTAATATACATATGGCGCTAACTTCAAGGTAATCCCCTTTCCCCAACGAATGCTACCCCATAGGTAAAACAATTTTTAATCCCTCTTTATCTTAGGAAAGTTGAGTCCTTTCACAAAGACATCAAGATACATCCAGGAAGAATCAAAATAATGTTCCTTGCCTACACTGAGAATTTATAACCACTCTCCCAACTTTTCTTTCCGCCAGTGTTTCTGTGTATTTGTGTTTATCCTGATAGTATATAAATCTTATACTTGAGGTTCTTTTTGACGAGGTTCTTCCTTTTTTTGCTTTCATATATTTTTTTTCTGTTGTCATATATATTTTTTTTTAATTTATTTATTTTTCAGCATAACAGTATTCATTGTTTTTGCACAACACCCAGTGCTTCATGCAATACGTGCCCTCCCTATTACCCACCACCTGGTTTCCCCAACCTCCCACCCCGCCCCTTCAAAACCCTCAGGTTGTTTTTCAGAGTCCATAGTCTCTTATGGTTCACATCCCCTTCCAATTTCCCTCAACTTCCTTCTCCTCTCCATCTCCCAATGTCCTTCATGTCATGTGTTATGCTCCACAAATAAGTGAAACCTTGTGATACTTGACTCTCTCTGCTTGACTTATTTCACTCAGCATAATCACATCCAGTCCCGTCCATGTTGCAACAAAAGTTGGGTATTCATCCATTCTTTTCTTTTCTTTTATAAACATATAACATATTTTTATCCCCAGGGGTACAGGTCGGTGTATCACCAGGTTTACACACTTCACAGCACTCACCATAGCACATACCCTCCAAAATGTCCATAACCCCCTCCCACTCTCCCAACCCCACCTCCCTCCAGCAACACCCAGTTTGTTTTGTGAGATTAAGAGTCATTTAGGTTTGTCTCGCTCCCAATCCCATCTTGTTTCATTTATTCTTCTCCTATCCTCCTAAACCCCATGTTGCATCTCCATGTCCTCATATCAGGGAGATCATATGATGGTTGTCTTTCTCAGATTGACTTATTTCACTAAGCATGATACCCTCTAGTTCCATCCACGTAATTGCAAATGGCAAAATTTCATTTCTTTTGATGACTGCATAATATTCCATTGTATATATATACCACATCTTCTTTATCCATTCATCTGTTGATGGACATCTAGGTTCTTTCCATAGTTTGGCTATTGTAGATATTGCTGCTATAAACATTCAGGTACATGTGCCCCTTCGGATCACTATGTTTGTATCTTTAGGGTAAATACCCAGTAGTGCAATTGCTGGGTCATAGGGTAGTTCTATTTTCAACATTCTGAGGAAACTCCATGCTGTTTTCCAGAGTGGTTGCACCAGCTTGCATTCCCACCAACAGTGGAGGAGGGTTCCCCTTTCTCCGCATCCTCGCCAGGATCTGTCATTTCCTGACTTGTTCATTTTAGCCATTCTGACTGGTGTGAGGTGATATCTCATTGTGGTTTTGATTTGTATTTCCCTGATGCCGAGTGATGTGGAGCACTTTTTCATGTGTCTGTTGGCCATCTGGGTGTCTTCTTTGCAGAAATATCTGTTCATGTCCTCTGCCCATTTCTTGATTGGATTGTTTGTTCTTTGGGTGTTGAGTTTGCTAAGTTCCTTATAGATTTTGGATACTAGCCCTTTATCTGATATGTCGTTTGCAAATATCTTCTCCCATTTTGTCAGTTGACTTTTGGTTTTGTTAACTGTTTCCTTTGCTGTGCAAAACCTTTTGATCTTGATGAAATCCCAATAGTTCATTTTGCCCTTGCTTCCCTTGCCTTTGCCGATGTTCCTAGGAAGATGTTGCTGCGGCTGAGGTTGAAGAGGTTGCTGCCTGCATTCTCCTCAAGGATTTTGATGGATTCCTTTCTCACATTGAGGTCCTTCATCCATTTTGAGTCTATTTTCGTGTGTGGTGTAAGGAAATGGTCCAATTTCATTTTTCTGCATGTGGCTGTCCAATTTTCCCAGCACCATTTATTGAAGAGGCTGTCTTTAAATGTTTGGTAGAATTCCCCTGGGAAGCCATCTGGCCCTGGGCTTTTTTTCTGGAGATTTTTGAAGACTGTTTCAAACTCCTTACTGGTTATGGCCCTGTTCAGGTTTTCTATTTCTTCATGGGTCAGTTGTGGTAGTTTATATGTCTCTAGGAATGCCTCCATTTCTTCCAGATTGCCAAATTTGTTGGCGTAGAATTGCTCATAGTATATTCTTATAATTGTCTGTATTTCTTTGGTGTTAGTTGTGATCTCTCCTCTTTCATTCATGGTTTTATTTATTTTGGGTCCTTTCTCTTTTCTTTTTGATGAGTCTGGCCAGGGGTTTATCAATCTTATTGATTCTTTCCAAAAACCAGCTCCTAGTTTCATTGATTTTTTCTATTTTTTTTTTTTTTTTGGTTTCTATTTCATTGATTTCTTCTCTGATCTTTATGATTTCTCTTCTGCTGGGTTTACAGTTTCTTTCTTGTTCTTTCTCCAGCTTCTTTAAGTGTAGGGTTAGGTTATGTAATTGAGACCTTTCTTTTTTCTTGAGAAAGGCTTGTACCGCTATATATTTTCCTCTCAGGACTGCCTTTGCTGTGTCCTACAGATTTTGAACCGTTGTGTTTTCATTATCATTTGTTTCCATGAATTTTTTCAATTCATCTTTAATTTCCTGGTTGACCCATTCATTCTCTAGAAGGATGCTGTTTAGTCTCCATGTATTTGGGTTCTTTCCAGCTTTCCTCTTGTGATTGAGTTCTAGCTTCAGAGCATTGTGGTCTGAAAATATGCAGGGAATGATCCTAATATTTTGATACCGGTTGAGACCTGATTTGTGACCCAGGATGTGATCTATTCTGGAGAAGGTTCCATGTGCACTAGAGAAGAATGTGTATTCTGTTGCTTTGGGATGAAATGTTCTGAATATATTTGTGATGTCCATCTGGTCCAGTGTGTCATTTAAGGCCTTTATTTCCTTGTTGAACTTTTGCTTGGATGATCTGTCCATTTCAGTGAGGGGAGTGTTCAAGTCCCCTACTATTATTGTATTTATTATTGATGTGTTTCTTTGATTTTGTTATTAATTGATTGATATCGTTGGCTACTCCCACGTTAGGGGCATAGATATTTAAAATTGTTAGATCTTCTTGTTGGACAGACCCTTTGAGTATGATATAGTGTCCTTCCTCTTCTCTTATTATAGTCTTTGGCTTAAAATCTAATTGATTTGATATAAGGATTGCCACCCCAACTTTCTTCTGATGCCCATTAGCATGGTAAATTGTTTTCCACCCCCTCACTTTAAATCTGGAGGTGTCTTCGCATCTAAAATGAGTTTCTTGTAGGCAACATATTGATGGTTTTTTTTTTTTAATCCATTCTGATACCCTGTGTCTTTTGATTGGGGCATTTAGCCCATTAACATTCAGGGTAACTATTGAGAGATATGAATTTAGTGCCATTATTAGCCTGTAAGGTGACTGTTACTGTATATTGTCTCTGTACCTTTCTGATCTACTACTTTTAGGCTCTCTCTTTGCTTAGAGGACCCCTTTCAATATTTCCTGCAGAGCTGGTTTGGTGTTTGCAAATTCTTTCAGTTTTTGTTTACCCTGGAATCTTTTTATCCCTCCTACTATTTTCAATGATAGCCTAGCTGGACAGGGTATTCTTGGCTGCATGTTTTTCTCGTTTAGTGCTCTGAATATATCATGCCAGCTCTTTCTGGCCTGCCAGGTCTCTGTGGATAAGTCTGCTGCCAATCTAGTATTTTTACCATTTTATGTTACAGCCTTCTTTTCCCGGGCTGCTTTCAGGTTTATCTCTTTGTCACTAAGACTTTTAAATTTTACTATTAGGTGACGGGGTGTGGACCTATTCTTGCTGACTTTGAGAGGGGTTCTCTGCCCCTCCTGGATTTTGATGCTTGTTCCCTTTGCCATATAAGGAAAATTCTCTACAATAATTCTCTCCAATAGACTTTCTGCTCCCCTCTCTCTTTCTTCTTCTTCTGGAATCCCAATTATTTAATGTTGTTTTGTCTTATGGTGTCACTTATCTCTCAAATTCTCCCCTCGTGGTCCAGTAGCTGTTTGTCCCTCTTTTGCTCGGCTTCTTTATTCTCTGTCATTTGGTCTTCTAGATCACTTATTCTTTCTTCTGCCTCATTTATCCTAGCAGTGAGAGCCTCCATTTTTTATTGCACCTCATTAATAGCTTTTTTTGATTTCAACTTGGTTAGATTTTAGTTCTTTAATTTCTCCAGAAAGGGCTTTTATCTCTCCAGAGATGGTTTCTCTAATAACTTCCATGCCTTTTTCGAGCCTGGCTAGACCTTCAGAATCGTCATTCTGAACTCTTGATCTAACATATTACCAATGTCTGTGTTGATTAGGTCCCTAGCCTTCGGTACTGTCTCTTGTTCTTTCATTTGTGGTGATTTTTTCCGCCTTGTCATTTTGTCCAGATAAGAGGATATGAAGGATCAAATAAAATACTAAAAGGGTGGCAACGACCCCAGAAAAATGCACTTAACCAAATCAGAAGAGACCCCAAATTGTGGGGAGGGGGAATAAAAAGAGGTTCAGAAAAAAAAGAAAAAAATTAAAAAAATAAAACAAATCAAGAAAAAATATTAAAAAAGGAAAGAAAAAATATATTTTTTAGATAAACTAGTCAAAAAATGTTAAAAAAGAAAAGGGTAAAAGTTTTTAAAAATTTAGCAGAAGAAGAAAAAAGAAAGAAAAAAATTGAAAAAAAAATTGAATTAACCACAAGACTAAAGAATCATGGGGAGAAAGCCATGAGTTCCCTGCTTTGCTTTCTCCTCCTCTGGAATTCCACTGCTGTCTTAGGTATTGAACCTGCTTTCCTTGATAGATGAACTTCGACCTGGCTGGATATTTTGTTGATCTTCTGGGGGAGGGGCCTGTTGTAGTGACTCTCAAGTGTCTTTGCCCAAGGCGGAATTGTACCACCCTTACCGGGGCCGGACTAAGTAATCGGCTCGGGTTCGCTTTTTGGAGCTTCTGTTCCCTGAATGTTTTCCGTCGAGTTCCAGAGGATGGGAATAAAAATGGCGTCCTCCTAGTCTCTGGCCCGGAGGAGCCGAGAGCCCGGGGCCCCACTCCTCGGTGAGCCCCCAGAGGACAGCGCCCAATCACTCCCGTATCCCCAGCCTCCAGCCACGCTCCGAGCTCACCCAGCCCGTGACCAGTTCAAGGTAACCCCGAGCTGAGAGTTCAGTCCTAGGCTCTGTCTCTGTAGCCGGCTTCTCTGTTCTAACACCTGCAAGCTCTGCGACACTCCGACACCCCCGATCCTTCTGTGACCCTGCAGGATCTGGGGCCATGCTGACCCCACGTGGGCTTCACCCCGGTTTAGCCTCTGGAGCAAAGTCCCTCAGTGCAACAGACTTTTAAAAGTCCTGATTTTGTGCTCCATTGCTCCGCTGCTTGTCGGGAGCCGGCCCCTCCCCCCGTGGTCTATCTTCCCGTCATTTTAGATTCACTTCTCCGCCAGTCCTACCTTTCCAAAAGTGGTTGATTTTCTGTTTCTAGAATTGCTGTTCTTCTTCTCTTTGATCTCCCGTTGGATTTGTAGGTGTTTGCAATGTTTAGATAAGCTATCGAGCTGATCTCCTGCTACCTGATGTAGTCTCAGCCTGCTACTTGTCCGCCATATTGACTACTCCCCTCTCTTGTCCTATACTTTTTTCAGTCTTTTTGTTTTTCTGCTTCTGTTTGTATACTTCATAAATTTTACCTTGGGGCCCATTTGGGCTGAGTCTTCTCTTTTATCTTCCTTTTTTTGCTGTCTCTCTCTCTCACTCTCTCTCTACCTTCATTTTTTTTCTCCTTTCTTTTTTATATCGATTGGGTGGGGAATCCTGATTGCTCAGAAGCATTTCAGGGTGAACCTTGACTGCACCACATTTGATACATCCAGCGACATATGTTCAGTCATCTCTCACCAAAATGACTAGGAGGAGGAATGCCCAACAGAAGAAAAATACAGAGGATGGATCCTCTGCAACAGAGCTAATGGCTATCGACATAGACAATATGTCAGAAAAGGAATTCAGAATAACAATTATCCAGGCAATAGCTCAGTTGGAGAAATACATGGATGACCAAACGGAATTGATTAGGGCAGAACTCCAAGCCACCAGGGATGATGTTCACAAAGTTAGGGCAGAACTGAAAGCCACCAAGGATGATGTTCAAAATGCTCTCAATGAGTTCCAATCCAATCTAAATTCTCTGAAAGCTAGGGTAACCAAGACAGAAGATAAAAATAGTGATCTGGAGGACAAACAAATAGAGAGAAAGGATCAGGAGGAAGCCTGGAACAAACAGCTCAGAAGCCACAAAAACAGAATCAGGGGAATAAATGATGCCATGAAATGTTCTAATGTCAGAATTATTGGAATCCCTGAAGGGGAGGAAAAAGAAAGAAGTCTAGAAGATGTAGTGGAAGAATTTGTCTATGAAATTTTTCCCAATCTCATGAATGGAAAGAGCGTTCATGTACTAGAGGCAGAACGGTTTCCCCCCAAGATTTTAGATTCTGGAAAGTCCTCACGACCCCTTAGAATGAAGAATTATAACTCTAGGCAGACCCTCTTGAAAGCAGCTAGGACAAAGAAGCTCCTTACATACAAAGGAAAGCCCAGCAGATTAATGTCAGACCTGTCCACAGAGACCTGGCAAGCCAGGAAGGGCTGGCAAAATATATTCAGAGCACTAAATGAGAATAACATGCAGCCAAGAACACTTTATCCAGCAAAACTGTCATTCAAAATGGATGAAGAGATAAAGAGTTTCCAAGACCGGCAAGGCTTAAAGACTATGTAACCACCAAGGCGACACTGCAGGAAATACTAAGGGGGGGGTCCTATAAAAGAGAAAAAAATCCTAAGAATATCATTGAACAGAAATATAGAGACAATCTACAGACAGAAAGATTTCAAAGGTAACACAATGTCAATAGAAACTTATCTATCAATAATCACTCTCAATGTGAATGGCCTAAATGCACCCCATAAAATGACACAAGTTTGCAGATTGGATAAAACGCAGGACCCATCCATATGTTGTCTACAAGAAACCCATTTTGAACCTAAAGATACACCCAGACTGAAAGTGAAGAGAAGGAGAAGCATCTTTCATGCCAATGGGCCTCAAAAGAAGGGCAGGGTAGCGATTCTCATATCAGATAAATTAGATTTTAAACTAAAGACTGTAGTCAGAGATACAGAAGGACACTACATCATTCTTAAAGGGAATATCCACCAAGATGATCTAACAATTGTAAATACCTATACCCACAATATGGGAGCATCCAATTAGATAAGAAAACTATTAATCAAGAAAAAGAGTCATATTGATATGAATACATTAATAGTAGGAGATCTTAACATGCCTCTCTCAGTAGTAGACAGATCATTGAAGCAGAAAATCAATAAAGAAATAAGAGAATTGAATGAAACTTTGCTTAAGAATGCTTGGATCAACCAGGAGATCGGGGAGGGGCACGGGGCTGTGGTGTCTCTGGATCAACCAGGAGATCAAAGATGAACTTAAACATCCATGGCAACCAATGAGAATGAAGACACCTCGGTCCAAAACCTATGGGATACAGCAAAGGCAGTTCTAAGGGGGAAATACATAGCCATCTTAGCCTCCCTCAAAAAATTGAAAAATCCAGAATACACCAGCTGTCTCTACAACTTAAAGTACTGGAGAATCAACAACAAATCAAACCAACTCCAAACACATGAAGGGAAGTAATCAAGATTAGAGCAGAGATCAATGAGGTAGGAACTAGAGATGTAATAGACCATATCTATGAAACTAGAAGCTGGTTTTCGGAAAGAATCAATAAGATTGATAAACAATTGGCCACACTAATCCAAAAGAGAGAAAGCACAAATTAATAAAATTACGAATGAAAAGGGACAGATCACAACTAACACCAAGGAAGTAGAAACAATCATCAGAAGTTAATATCAACAGTTATATGCCAATAAGCTAAGCAACCTAGATGAAATGGATGCATTCCTGGAAAACTATAAACTCCCAAAATCGAACCAGGATGAAACTGACAACCTGAGTAGACCGATATCTAGTAACAAGATTGAAGCAGCGATCAAAAATCTCCCAAAACAGAATAGCCCAGTACTTGATGGATTCCCTGGGGTATTCTATCAAACTTGCAAAGAAGAAATAACACCAATTCTCCCGAAGCTGTTCCAAAAAAAATTGAAGCAGAAGGAAAACTTCCAGACTCTTTTTATTAAGCCAGCATTACCCAGATCCCCAAACCAGGCAAAGACCCTACCAAAAAGGAGAATTTCAGACCCATATCACTGATGAATATGGATGCTAAGATTCTCAACAAGATCCTAGCAAACAGGATCCAGCAGCACGTTAAAAAGATTATCCACCATGACCAGGTGGGATTCATCCCTGGGTTACAAGGATGGTTCAACATTCGCATATCGATCAATGTGATAGAACAAATCAATAAGAGAAGAAAGAGGAACCACATGGTCTTCTCAATTGATGCAGATAAAGCACTTGACAAAATCCAGCGTCCATTCCTGATAAAAACTTCTCAAAGTATAGGGATAGAGGGAACATTCCTGAACTTCATAAAACCTATCTATGAAAGACCCACAGCAAATATCATCCTCATTGGGAAAAGGATCACAGCCTTCCCGTTGAGATCACGACTATGATAAGGATGCCCACACTCACCACCCTTGTTCAACATAGTATTAAAAGTCCTAGCAACTGCAATCAGACAACAAAGAGAAATAAAAGTATCCAAATTGGCAATGAAGAAGTCAAACTCTCTCTCTTCACAGATGAAATCATTCTTTATATGGAACACACAAAAAACTCGACCCCAAAACTACTAGAACTAATTCAGTAACATGGCAGGATACAAAGTCAATGTACATAAATCAGTGTCTTTCTTATACACTAACAATGAAAATACAGAAAGGGACATTAGAGAATCGATTCCATTTACTCTATCACCAAGAACCATAAGATACATGGGAATAAACCTAACGAACGAGGTAAAGGATCTGTACTCGAGGAACTACAGAACACTCATGAAAAGAATTGAAGAAGACACAAAAAGATGGAAGACTGTTCCATGCTCTTGGATCAGAAGAGTAAACATTGTTAAAATGTCTATACTGCTTAGAACAATCTACACTTTTAATGCCATTCCAATCAAAATTACTATGGTATTTTTCAAAGAGCTGGAGCAATTAATCCTAAAATTTGTATGGAATCAGAAGAGACCATGAATCAACTAAGGGAATGTTGAAAAACAAAAATAAAACTGGCGGCATCATGCTACCTGATTTTAAGCTTTACTACAAAGTTGTGATCACCAAGACAGCATGGTACTGGCATAAAAACAGACACATAAACCAGTGGGACTCAGTAGAGAGCCCAGATATGGACCCTCAACTCTATGGTCAAATAATCTTCGACAAAACAGGAAAAAATATACAGTGGAAAAAAGACAGTATCTTCAATCAGTGGTGCTGGGAAAACTGGACAGCTACATGTAGAAGAATGATACTCGACCATTCTCTTCCACCATACAGAGAGATAAACTCGAAATGGATAAAAGACCTCCACGTGAGACAGGAATCCATCAGAATCTTAGAGGAGAACATAGGAAGTAACCTCTTTGATATCAGCCACAGCAACTTCTTTCAAGATATGTCTCCAAAGGCAAAGGAAACAAAAGTGAAAATGAACTTTTGGGACTTCCTCAAGATCAAAAGCTTCTGCTCATCAAAGGAAACAGTGAAGAAAACAAAGATGCAGCCCACGGAATGGGAGAAGATATTTGAAAATGACAGTACAGAGAAAAGATTCATATCCAGGATCTATAAAGAGCTCCTCAATCTCAGCACGCATGAAACAGATAATCGTATCAGATAATGGGAAGATGATATGAACAGATACTTCTCCAATGAAGACATACAGATGGCTATCAGACACATGAAAAAATGTTCATCATCATTAGCCCTCAGGGAGATTCAAATTAAAATCACTTTGAGACACCACCTTATACTAGTTAGAATGGCCCAAATTAGCAAGACAGGAAATAACATGTGTTGGAGAGGATGTGGAGAAAGGGGAACCCTCTTCCACTGTGGGTGGGAATGCAAGTTGGTGCAGCCACTTTGGAGAACAGTGTGGAGATTCCTCAAGAAATTAAAAATGGAGCTTCCCTATGACCCTGCCATTGCACTGCTGGGTATTTACCCAAAGATACAGATGTAGTGAAAAGAAGGGCCATTTGTACCCCAATATTTATAGCAGCAATGGTCACAATCGCCAAACTGTTGAAAGAACATAGATGCCCATCAATGGACGAATGGATAAGGAATATGTGGTCCATATACACGATGGAGTATTATGCCTCCATCAGAAAGGATGAATACCCAACTTTTGTAGAACATGGACGGGAATGGAAGAGATTATGCTGAGTGAAATAAGTCAAGCAGAGAGAGTCAAGTATCATATGGTTTCACTTATTTGTGGAGCATAACAAATAACATGGAGGCCATGGGGAGATGGAGAGGAGAAGGGAGCTGAGGGAAATTGGAAGGGGAGATGATCCATGAGAGACTATGGACTCTGAAAAACAACCTGAGGGTCTTGAAGGGGGCGGGAGGTTGGGTGAACAAAGAGGTGGGTATTAAGGAGAGCACGTATTGCATGGAGCACTGGGTGTGGTACTAAAACAATGAATACTGTTACACTGAAACAAAATAAAAGAAAATAAATAAAATAAATAAAAACAAAAACAAAAACAACATTATCCACCATGACCCCTTGGGATTTAACCCTGGGACACAAGGGCAGTTCCACATTTTCAAATAAATCAATATTATAGACAAATCATTAAGAGAAGAGCGAAGAATCACAAGGTCCTGTCAACTGATGCAGTAAGTTCATCTCACAAGATCTATTGGCATTCTTTAGTGCTTTTTTTATATTTAAACTTTTTAATATTTTTCATGTTTATTTTTACCAATAAGTTATGTACATGTATATTTTTTCTACCCCTTTTCATTAAATTGTTTTATATTTGTAAGATTTTTTTTTCTTCCTTCTTTTTTTTTCTTTTCTCTTTATTTTGGCATCTTGGTTCTTTTAATGAACAGTTCCAAACACATACTGAGTCTTGTTTTTTGTATTCTTTTGTTGTTTGTTTTTGTTTCCATTTTTTTTTTTATTCTTGATTTTTCTGCTCCCTTCCATCTTTAAGGCTGCTTTTGCTTTCATAATTACTTTCTGGGCAAAATGAGGAGATGGAGAATTCACCTCAAAATAATGAACTCACTCACAGGGATTGAAACAATATGAATATATATAAAGTCTCTGCACTAGAATTGAAAACAATGATTATAAAGATAGTAACTGGGCTGGATACAAGCATACTAGGCCCTAGAGCATCCCTTACTATAGACATAAAAGAACGAATACTCAGGTCCACTTTGAAAGTGCTATTACTGAGATATAATTCAAGTGGAGGCTATCCAAAGGCGATGAATGAGGGAGAAGTATGTATCAGTGACATAGAAGATTAAAGGATGGAAAAATTAAAATGCTGAAAAAATGAGAGAAACAAAGCTATTGGATCATGAAGGGAGACTTTGAGTGCTTGGGAATTCCATGAAGGGAAATGATATCCGTATTAGAGGGATCCCAGAAGCTGAGGGCCAGGAGAAAGGGGTAGAAGGTTTAATTCAACAAATTATAGATATCTGAGAAATTCCCTAATCTGGGGAAGGATACTGGCATTCAAGTCGAGGAGGCACAGAGAATACCCCTCAAAATCAGTAAAAATTAGTCAACACATAGAAATATAATCCTGAAGTTTGAAAATCAAAGACAAATAGAAAATCCTCAAAGAAGCTTGGAACAAGACGTCCTTCACATCCAAGGGTAGGTACATGAGGCTGGCAGCAGACCGGTCCACAGAGACTTATCAGGGCAGGAAGGACAGGTAGGATATACTCAATGTGCTATATGAGGATAAAGAATATGCAGTCACAAATAGTGTATACCCCAAGGCTATCATTCGGAGTGAAGGGAGAGGTAGAGAGTGTCTAGGACAAACAAAAAAAGAAAGGAATTTCTGAACAATAAACTCTCCCTGCAAGAAATATTAAAGGGGATCCTTTGAGTAGAGAGAGAGGGAGCCCAAATTCAAAAAAAAAAAAAAAAAAAAAAAAAAGGAAAGAAAGAAAAGTAAAAAGAGTACACAGATGAGGTAAAGAAACAGTGACATTTCACGTTCTAAATGGCACTAACATAATAGCTTTCAATAATTATTCAGAAGGTAAAAAGACAAAATGCTTCTACCAGAAGCATAGGGTATCAGAATGGAATGAAACAAACCAAAAGGAAACAAGAAGACCCTTCAATGTGGTCTGTACAAGAGACTAATTTTAGAAAAAATACTCTTCCATATTCAACATGAGGGTTGGAGAACCATTTATTCTTTTTATTTATTTATTTTTATTTTTATTTGTTTATTTACAGCATAACAGTATTCATTGTTTTGGCATCACACCCAGTGCTCCATGCAGTACGTGCCCTCCCTATTACCCACCACCTGGTTCCTCAACCTCCCACCCCACCCCACCCCCCTGCTGCCCCTTCATAACCCTCTGGTTGTTTTTCAGAGTCCATAGTCTCTCACGGTTCATCTCCCCTTCCAGTTTCCCTCAACTCCCTCTCCTCTCCATCTCCCCATGTCCTCCATGTTATTTGTTATGCTCCACAAATAAGTGAGACCATATGATACTTGACTCTCTCTGCTTGACTTATTTCGCTCAGCATAATTTCTTCCAGTCCCGTCCATGTTGCTACAAAAGTTGGGTATTCGTCCTTTCTGATGGAGGCATAATACTCCATCGTGTATATGGACCACATCTTCCTTATTCATTCATCCATTGAAGGGCATCTTGGTCCTTTCCACAGTTTGGCGACCGTAGCCATTGCTGCAATAAATATTGGGGTACAAATGGCCCTTTTTTCACTACATCTGTATCTTTGGGGTAAATACCCAGCAGTGCAATTGCAGGGTCATAGGGAAGCTCCATTTTTAATTTCTTGAGGAATCTCCACACTGTTCTCCAAAGTGGCTGCACTAACTTGCATTCCCACCAACAGTGTAAGAGGGTTCCCCTTTCTCCACATCCTCTCCAACACACGTTGTTTCCTGTCTTGCTAATTTTGGCCATTCTAACTGGTGTCAGGTAGTATCTCAATGTGGTTTTAATTTGAATCTCCCTGATGGCTAGTGATGATGAACATTTTTTCATGTGTCTGATAGCCATTTGTATGTTTTCATTGGAGAAGTGTCTGTTCATATCTTCTGCCCATTTTTTGATATGATTATCTGTTGTGTGTGTGTTGAGTTTGAGAAGTTCTTTATAGATCCTGGATATCAACCTTTTGTCTGTACTGTCATTTGCAAATATCTTCTCCCATTCCGTGGGTTGCCTCTTTGTTTTGTTGACTGTTTCCTTTGCTGTGCAGAAGCTTTTGATCTTGATGAGGTCCCAAAAGTTCATTTTTGCTTTTGTTTCCTTGGCCTTTGGAGACATATCTTGAAAGAAGTTGCTGTGGCTGATATCGAAGAGGTTCCTGCCTATGTTCTCCTCTAGGATTCTGATAGATTCCTGTCTCACGTTGAGGTCTTTTATCCATTTCGAGTTTATCTTTGTGTACGGTGTAAGAGAATGGTCGAGTTTCATTCATCTACATATCGCTGTCCAGTTTTCCCAGCACCAATTATTGAAGAGCCTGTCTTTTTTCCATTGTATATTTTTTCCTGTTTTGTCGAAGATTATTTGACCATAGAGTTGAGGGTCCATATCTGGGCTCTCCACTCTGTTCCACTGGTCTATGTGTCTGTTTTTATGCCAGTACCACGCTGTCTTGGTGATCACAGCTTTGTAGTAAAGCTTGAAATCGGGTAACGTGATGCCGCCAGGTTTGTTTTTGTTTTTCAACATTTCCTTAGCAATTCGGGGTCTCTTCTGACTCCATACAAATTTTAGGATTATTTGCTCCAGCTCTTTGAAAAATATCGGTGGAATTTTGCTCGGAATGGCATTAAAAGTATAGATTGCTCTAGGCAGTATAGACATTTTAACAATGTTTATTCTTCCAATCCAAGAGCATGGAACAGTCTTCCATCTTTTTGTGTCTTCTTCAATTTCTTTCATGAGTGTTCTGTAGTTCCTCGAGTACAGGTCCTTTACTTCTTTGGTTAGGTTTATGCCCAGGTATCTTATGGTTCTTGGGGCTATAGTAAATGGAATCGATTCTCTAATTTCCCTTTCTGTATTTTCATTGTTAGTGTATAAGAAAGCCACTGCTTTCTGTACATTGACTTTGTATCCTGCCACGTTACTGAATTGCTGTATGAGTTCTAGTAGTTTGGGGGTGGAGTCTTTGGGGTTTTCCATATAAAGAATCATGTCATCTGCGAAGAGAGAGAGTTTGACATCTTCCTTGCCAATTTGGATACCTTTTATTTCTCTTTGTTGTCTGATTGCCATTGCTAGAACTTCTAATACTATGTTGAACAAGTGTGGTGAGAGTGGGCATCCTTGTCGTGCTCCTGATCTCAACGGGAAGCCTGCAAGCTTTTTCCCATTGAGGATGATATTTGCTGTGGGTCTTTCATAGATAGATTTTATGAAGTTCAGGAATGTTCCCCCTATCCCTATACTTTGAAGCGTTTTCATCAGGAACGGATGCTGGATTTTGTCAAATGCTTTTTCTGCATCAATTGAGAGGACCATGTGGTTCTTCTCTCTTCTCTTATTGATGTGTTCTATCACACTGATTGATTTGCGAATGTTGAACCAAACTTGCAACCCAGGGATGAATCCCACCTGGTCATGGTGGATAATCTTTTTAATGTGCTGCTGGATCCTGTTTGCTAGGATCTTGTTGAGAATCTTTGCATCCATATTCATCAGTGATATGGGTCTGAAATTCTCCTTTTTGGTAGGGTCTTTGCCTGGTTTGGGGATCAGGGTAATGCTGGCTTCATAAAAAGAGTCTGGAAGTTTTCCTTCTGCTTCCATTTTTTGGAACAGCTTCAGGAGAATTGGTGTGATTTCTTCTTTGAAAGTTTGGTAGAATTCCCCAGGGAATCCGTCAGGTCCTGGGCTCTTGTTTTTTGGGAGGTTTTTGATCACTGCTTCAATCTCATTACTAGATATCGGTCTATTCAGGTTGTCCATTTCTTCCTGGTTCAATTTTGGGAGTTTGTAGCTTTCCAGGAATGCATCCATTTCATCTAGGTTGCTTAGCTTATTGGCATATAACTGTTGGTAATAATTTCTGATGATTGTTTCTATTTCCTTGGTGCTCGTTGTGATCTCTCCCTTTTCATTCATAATTTTATTAATTTGGGCTTTCTCTCTTTTCTTTTGGATTAGTGTGGCCAATGGTTTATCGATCTTATTGATTCTTTCAAAAAACCAGCTTCTAGTTTCATTGATACGTTCTACTGTATCTCTCATTTCTACCTCATTGATCTCTGCTCTAATCTTGATTATTTCCCTTCTTGCATGTGGAGTTGGTTTGATTTGTTGTTGATTCTCCAGTTCTTTAAGGTGTAGAGACAGTTGGTGTATTCTGGATTTTTCAATGTTTTTGAGGGAGGCTTGGATGGCTATGTATTTCCCCCTTAGAACCGCCTTTGCTGTATCCCATAGGTTTTGGACCGAGGTGTCTTCATTCTCATTGGTTTCCATGAATTGTTTAAGTTCGTCTTTGATCTCCTGGTTGATCCAAGCATTCTTAAGCAAGGTGGTCTTTAGCTTCCAGGTGTTTGAGTTCCTTCTGAACTTTTCCTTGTGATTGAGCTCCAGTTTCAAAGCATTGTGATCGGAGAATATGCAGGGAATAATGTCAGTCTTTTGGTATCGGTTGAGTCCTGCTTTGTGACCCAGTATGTGGTCTATTCTGGAGAAGGTTCCATGTGAACTTGAGAAGAATGAGTACTCTGTTGTTTTAGGGTGGAATGTTCTGTATGTCTATGAGGTCCATCTGGTCCAGTGTTTCATTCAATGCTCTTATTTCTTTATTAATCTTCTGCTTCATGATCTGTGTATTACTGAGAGAGGAGTATTAAGGTCTCCTACTATAACTGTATTCATATCAATATGACTCTTTATCTTGATTAATAGTTTTCTTATGTAATTCGGTGCTCCCATATTGGGGGCATAGATATTCACAATTGTTAGATCGTCTTGTCGGATAGTCCCTTTAAGAATTATGTAGTGTCCTTCTGTATCTCTGACTACAGTCTTTAGTTTAAAATCTAATTTATCTGATATGAGAATCGCTACCCTGCCCTTCTTTTGAGGCCCATTGGCATGAAAGATGCTTCTCTATCCCTTCACTTTCAGTCTGGGTGTATCCTTAGGTTCAAAATGGGTCTCTTGTAGACAACATACGGATGGGTCCTGTCGTTTTATCCAATCTGCAACCCTGTGTCATTTTATGGGCGCATTTAGGCCATTCACATTGAGAGTGATTATTGAGAGGTAGGTTTTTATTGACATCATGTTGCCCTTGAAGTCTTTCTGTCTGTAGATTGTTTCTATATTTCCGTTCAATTATATTCTTAGGATTTTTTCTCTTTTATAGGACCCCCCTTAATATTTCCTGCAGTGTCGGCTTGGTGGTTGCATAGTCTTTTAAGCCTTGCCGGTCTTGGAAACTCTTTATCTCTCCATCCATTTTAAATGTCAGTCTTGCTGAATAGAGTATTCTTGGCTGCATGTTCTTCTCCTTTAGTACTCTGAATATATTTTGCCAGCCCTTCCTGGCTTGCCAGGTCTCTTTGGAAAGGTCTGACGTTATTCTAATGGGCTTTCCTCTGTATGTAAGTAGCTTCTTTGTCCTAGCTGCTTTTAAGAGGGTCTCTCTTGAAACACAATTCCCCATTCTAACTATAAGGTGCCGTGAGGACTTTCGAGAATCTAAAATCTTGGGAGGAAATCTTTCTGCCTCTAGTACATGAACGTTGTTTCCATTCATGAGATTGGGAAAATTTTCATAGACAACTTCTTCCACTATATCTTCTAGACTTCTTTCTTTTTCTTCCCCTTCAGGGATTCCGATAATTCTGACGTTGGAACTTTACATGGCATCGTTTATTTCCCTGATTCTGTTTTCGTGGCTTCTGAGCTGTTTGTTCCAGGCTTCCTCCTGATCCTTTCTCTCTATCTGTTTGTCCTCCAGATCACTAATTCTATCTTCTGTCTCAGTTACCCTAGCTATTAGAGAATTTAGATTGGATTGGAACTCATTGAGAGCATTTTGAACATCATCCCTGGTGGCTTTCAGTTCTGCCCTAACATTGTGAACATCATCCCTGGTGGCTTTCAGTTCTGCCCTAATCAATTCTGTTTGGTCATCCATGGCTTTCTCCAACCTAGCTATTGCCTGGATAATTGTTATTCTGAATTCCTTTTCTGACATATTGTCTATGTCGATAGCCATTAGCTCTGTTGCAGAAGGCCCATCCTCTGTATTTTTCTTCTGTTGGGTATTCCTCCTCCTAGTCATTTTGGTAAGAGATGACTAAACAGATGCAGCTGGACTTATCGATTGTGGTGCAGTCAATGTGCACCCTGGAACGCTTCTGTGCAATCAGGATTCCCCACCCAAATGAGAGAAAAAAAGAAAAGAAAAAGAAATAGAGAAGAAGAAAGAAAAAATAGGGGAAAGAAAAAAGGAAAAAAAAGAGAGAGAGAGATAGGAAAAAAAAGGGAAGATAAAAGAGAAGGCTCAGCCCAAATGGGCCACAAGGTAAGATTTGTGGAGTATACAAACAAAAACAGACAAACAAAAAGACTGATAAAAGTATATGACAAGAGAAAAAAATATGTATATATAAGCAAGAAAAAGGGAAGAACCTCATCAGAAAGAACCCCAAGTATAAGATTTATATATTATCAGGACAAACCTAAATTCACAGAAACACTGACAGAAGGAAAAATTGGGAGAGTGGTTATAGATTCTCAGTGTGGGTGAGGAAGTTTATTTTGATTCTTCCTGAAGGTATCTTGATGTTTTTGTTAAGGGACTCAACTTTCCTAAGTTACAGGGGGATTAGAAACTGGTTTGCCTATAGGGGTAGCATTGATTGGGGAAAGGGGATTATCTTGAAGTTTAACTCTATATGTATAGTAGAAAATAAAAATGAAAAAAGAATAAACTAGACTAAACTAAGTTAAAATTATAAAAGAATTAAAAAAATAGAAAAGCAAAAGAAAAACACGGGTGTATGTATCAAAAAGTTCAGGTTAGAAGGTTATTAAAGAATTTGATGTGCTGGACATCTCAGTGTGATGGTAAATAGGTTAAAAAATTATCTGTATGTATATAAAAAAAGAACCAGAATATTGGTAAAGAGTTAATAATAAAAGTTGTATTTATGAATAGTGGTGGTTGTTCTCTTGTAGTCTTTTTTTTTTTCCTTCCTGGTTGGTTTTCTGGGGGAGGGGCCTGCCACGTGGGTTTTCAGACAGTGATGTTCCCTGAGTTAGGTCCTCCCGCTCCCCTCAAGGGGGTGAGCTCTTTTTTTTCAGGAAACTGTTTTTTTCAGCCTTTTGTTCTCTGGGGGTTTTTATGTTCTTTCATCTGCTTTCTCTCGCCTTGATAGCTTTTGATGGTTTTTGGAGGTTTAGAGGAGAGCAAAGAGCACCCCAACCTCCCTCTCAGAGAGAAGCCTCAGACTGTTTTGCAAAAGCTGCTGCCAGAGTCGGTTCTGAGTCACTGTCCCTGGGGATGCAGGAGCTCCTCATTGTACCCAAAACCAGGGCAGCGGTGGCTGTCTAGGCAGCTCCAGACCACCAGAGAGGTTCGGAGCAGAGATCGCACACTGAGATTTTCCCGCTGTCCCGGGCTGGGAATGTCTGTTTTTTTCCGGATGCCAGAGCTCCAGGCTAGCGCCTATGAGCACCTATCCCAAGGGAGGGTGTGGGACGCTCGCGTTTCATGATTGCCGTCTGGCCAGGCTCCCAGCCCCTCATGGGAGCCAGACCCCACTCGTTCTCGGGCGCGCTGGCATTCAGGCGCACTGGCGGCTCAAGGACGGAGACCTGATTTCTCTGCCGCCCTCTCTCTGGCTCCGTGCCAGGGGAGGCTGTCCTGGGTCCGGGGACTTAGGTCCCTGACCCTAACCGCCCAGGTTCCCACTATTACCCCTCGTGATCCTTTGCTCTTTGTTTTTTGAGTGCTTTCAACCAGACTCCAAGTTAATGCTGGTCCCCAGACGCAGAGCACTCTCGTGTTGGGGTGTTACTTTCCCATCGGTCACCTCTGGTGGCTCCCTCCCCCTTTTGTTTATCTTCCGATATCAGTCCAACGCTCCCAGTCTGCTTTACCCGCCACTGGCGTCTTCTGCTCCAGTAGAGATCCAGACGTGTATAATTCTGATCTCAGGCTGATTTCATGGGTGGTCGGAGTTCTTTGGTAGGTAATCAGCTCACTTTAGGGTACAGGTTGAAATGGTGCCCCCTCCTACTTCCCCGCCATCTTGACTCCTGGAGAACCATTTATAATGGTAGTTTACATTAAAAGAGCATTGGAGTACCCACCCATATGTCAGATATAGAAATTGAAAAGAGAAAAATGAAATAAGAGGTAAAGGAAGATTCTATATTAATAAAGGTGCCTATGAAATAAGCAGATCTATCAACTGCAATTGTTGATGCCTGTATCTTGAGAACAGACCAAAATATAAACTGAGTAATATCTAAATTAAATACACACTTTGTAAAAATACAAGAAGAGTGTGGTACTTTAACGCCCCAGTCACAGCAAGGGACATGTTGTCTAAGCAGATCCCAAAGGAAAAAAGGACTTTAAATAACACTAAGGGCCAGATGAACTTCACAGCGATCTTCAGAGCGTTTCACCCTGAAGCAACGGAGTATACCTCCATCTCAAGTGCACAGGGAACATTCTCCAGAATAGATCACGTACCAAGTAAAAAATCAGTTCTCCTCTGGTTCACAAAGTTTGAGATCATACCCATGTATTTCTCAGACCACATGGCATAGATACCTGAAGTCAAAAAAAAGGAAACACATAGAAGGGCCACAAATACTTGGAAGCCAAAGAACATCATATGAAAGAATGAAAGGGACACCCAGGAAATTAAGAAAACTATTTGAAATACTTGGAAGGGAATGAAAAGTAAAACCACGACGGTGCTAAAGCTTCAGGGTGCAGCAAAGTCTGTCCTAAGAGGGAAGTGTACAGCCAGCAGTACAGGCCTTCTTTTAGAAACAAAACAATTCTGAAATCCACAATGTAACATCAAGGAGCTGGAAAATGACAGCAAAGAAAGCCAAAATCCAACAGATAGAGATAAATGATAGAGATTAAAGCACTACACAATATATAGATGTTAAAATTATATATATCGTTGAAACAAAGAGCTGGTTCTTTGAAAGAATTAACAAATTGAGAAACCCCTAGTCAGACTTATCAAAAAGAGAGAAAGCACACAAAATAAGGAATGGAAGAGGAGAGATCAAAACTAACCCCATAGAAATAGAAACAATTGTAAGAGAATATGATGACCAATTTTGTACCAACAAACCTTCCAAAGTCATTCTAAGAGGCCAGCATAACCTGGATCCCCAAAGCAGATGAATACTCCACCAGAAAGGAGCATTATAGGCCAATATCCCCGATGAATATGGGTGTAGAACAGCTCACAAACATACTAGCCAAGAAGATCCAAGAGTACATTAGAAGGATTATTCAACACGACCAAGATGGATTCAGTCCTGGTCTGCAGGAATGCTTCAATATCTGCTAACCCATCCGTGTGATACACATTAATATAAGAATGAACAATAACCATGTGATCCTCTCCATAGATGGTGAAATGGCACATGAAAAAACACAGCATCTTTCTTGAAAAGTTCCCACTGTGAGTTGGAATAGAGGGAAAACACCTCAATATCCTAAGTCACAGAGGAAAGGATGAGAGGTAATACCATTTTCCATGAGAAAACACTAAGAGATTTTCCCTGAAGGTCAGAAACATAATGGGAATGTCCTCTATCACCACTGTTGTTCCACGTTGTACTGGAAGTCCTAGCGTCAACAATCAGACAACAAAAGGAAATAAAAGGCGACCAAATCAGCAATGAAGGAATTGACATTTTCACTCTACTGTGCTCATGAGAAGACATGATGCTGGGTGTAGAACACCAAAAAGGTTCAACCAAATATGACAAGAAATGACAGAGGAATCCAGCAAAGCCACGGAATATGACATCAATGTACATTGTACTGTACTTGTAATTATACTGTAGTGTATTTCTATACACTAACAATGAAGCAGCAGAAAGAGATATCAAGAAATTGATCCAACTGACAATTACATAAAAACCTCAAAGATACTGAGGCATAAACCTAACAAAGCAGTCATGAGATGGACTCTGAAAACTATAGGACACTTTTGAAAGAAATGGAAGAAGATGCATACATGGGGGAAAACATTCCATGCTCATGGATTGGAAGATAAATTTTGTTAAAATATCTATATTCCCCAAACATTCTAGACATTTAGTGTAATCTCTTTCAAAATACTGTCAGCATTTTTCACAGATCTGGAGAAATAATCCTCAAATTTTATGGAATTAGAAAAGACCCTGAAGGACTAGAGGGACACTTTCAAAATACTGTCAGAATTTTTCACAGAACTGGAGAAATAATCCTCAAATTTTATGCAATTAGAAAAGACCATGAAGGGCTAGAGGGACATGAAACCAAACCTGGGGCGTCACAATGCCTGACTTCAAGGTGCATTACAAAGCTGTAGCCAGCATGACAATATGTTATGTGCACAAAAATAGATGCAAAGATCCATGGAACTGAATGGAAAGCCCAGAAATGGACCCTCAACTTGATGGTCAACCAATCGTCAACTAAGGAGGAATTGCCAATGGAAAAAAGAAAGACATACTCTTCAACAGGTGGTGTTGGAAAAATTGGACAGAACCATTCAGAGGAATGAAACTACAACATTTTTCTAGGATATACACAAGTTAAACACTAAATGGATGATATACCTAAATTTGAGACACGACTACATCAAAATCCAAGAGCAGTACGTAGGCAGCAACCACTTTGGGCTCACCTGCAGAAACTCCTTCATAGATAAATATTTGGAGCAAGGGAAAGACAACCAATAATGAACTATTGAGACTTCCTCAAAATTAAAAGATTTTGCACAGCCAAGGGAACAGTCAACAAGACTAAAAGAAAAGCTATGACAAGGGAGAAGATAATTGCAAATAACTTCTCAGATAAAGGGCTAGTATCCAAAACCTATAAAGAACTTCTCAAGCTCAACAACAACAACAACAGCAACAGCAACAACTATAATAATCATAATCAACTCATGAAATGGTCAGAAGACAAGAAGAGACATTTCCCCAGGGAAGAGGTACAAATGGCCTACAGACAGATGAAAAAATGCTCAACATCGTGTATTATGAGGGAAATCCCAATCAAAACCAGAGTGAGATATCAACTCACACATGTCAGAGTGGCTAAAATTAACAAGTAAGGAAACAACAGATGTTGGCAATGGTTCAGAGAAAGGGAAGTCCTCTCACCGAATGGTGGGAATGCAAACGGGTGCAGCCACAGTGGAAAATAGAGTAGAGGATCCACAAAATTTAAAAACAGAACCACCTTACAACTGAGGGGTTTCCCAATTGCCTATCCAATGGATACAGTCTACTTATTCCAGTAGGCACCTACACCCCAAAGTTTATAGCAGAAATGTCCACAGTTGCCAAAATATGGACAAGTCCCAGGTGTCCGTTGACAGATGTTTGGATCATATGTAACCGATGAATCATTAAAGTCTACTCCTGAAACTATAATACACAATATGCAAACTAATTTCAATTTAAATTAAAAAATGATAAAGTCCCAAAAGTACGTTTTCACACTGGTTTCTTTTGCCTTTGGAGACATGTCTTGAAAGAAGTTGCCCCGGCTGTTGTCGAAGAGGATAATGCCCATGTTCTCCTCTAGGATTTTGATAGATTCCTATCTTACATGGAGGTATTTCATCCATTTCAAGTTTATCTTTGTGTATCGTGTGAGAGAATGGTCTAGAGTCATTCTTCTATACGTAGCTATCCAATTGTCCCAGCACCATTTATTGAAGAGACTCTTTTCTCCACTGGATATTTTTTCCTGCTTTGTCAACGATGATTTGACCATAGAGTTGTGGGTCCATATCTGGGCTCTCTACTCTGTTCCACTGGTCTATGAGTCTGTTTTTCTCCAGTACAATGCTGTCTTGGTGATCACAGCTTTATAGTAAAGCTTGAAATCAGGCAATGTGATGCATCCAGCTTTAGTTTTCTAATTGAATATTTCCTTAGTAATTTGGCATCTTTCCTGGTTCCAAACAAATATTAGGATTGTTTTTTCCAGCACTTTGAAGAATGCAACTGGATTTTTGATTGGGATGGCATTGAAAGTCTAGATTGCTCCGGATAGTATAGACATTTTAACAATGTTTATTCTTCTGATCCATGAGCATGGAAGGTTTTATCAATTTTTGTGTCTTTTCCAATTTCTTTCATGAATGTTCTGTAGTTCCTTGAGTACAGACCCTTTCATTAGGGATATTCCAAGGTATCTGATGATTCTTGGCAAAGAAAACAAAAGCAAAAATGAACTTTGGGTACTTAGCCAATATCAAAAGCTTCTGCACAGCAAAAGAAAGGGACAAAAACAAAAACAAACAAACAAACAAACAAAAACAAAAAACAAAGAGGCAAGACACAGAATGATAGAAAATATTTGCAAATGACTCTTCAGAAAAAGGGTGACTTCCTAGACCTATAAGGAACTCCAAAACTCAACACCCAATAAACAGATAATCATATCAAAAATGGAAACACATCACAAACAGGCACTTCCCCAAAGAAGACCTTCACATGGCTAAGAAACATATGAAAAAAAAATGTTCATTGTCACTAGCCATCGGGAAAGTTCAAATCAAAAACACATTGAGTGGCACCTGAGTGGCTCAGTGGGTTGAGCCTCTGCCTTCAGCTCAGGTGCTGATCACTGGACCCTGAGATGGACCCTGCATTGCCTCTCTGCTTGGCGTGGAGCTTGCATCTCCCTCTCTCTCTGCCTTTCTCCATGCCTACTTGAGATCTCTCTCTGTGTGTCTCTGTCTCTGTCTCTCTATCTTTCTCTGTGTGTGTGTGTGTGTGTGTGCACGTGTCAAATAAATTAATAAATAAAATATTTTAAAAAATGAGATACTACCTTAAAACAGGAAGAATGGTCAATAGCAATAGGACAGGAAACAAGGGATGGAGGGGATGTGGAGAATGAGGAACACTCTTACACTGTTGGTAGGATGCAAGTTTGTGCTGCCACATCGGCAAACAGCATGGAGATTCCTCCAAAAAATTAAAAATAGGGGTGCTTGGGTGGCTCAGTGGGTTAAAGCCACTGCCTTCGGCTCAGGTCATGATCCCAGGGTCCTGGGATCGAGCCCCGCATCGGGCTCTCTGCTCAGCAGGGAGCCTGCTTCCCATCCTCTCTCTCTGTGTGTGCCTCTCTGCCTACTTCTGATCTCTGTCTATCAAACAAATAAAATCTTTAAAAAAATTAAAAATAGAGCTATCCTATGAGCATGCCATTGCACTACAGGGTATTTACCCTGTACTGTAAGTACCCTGCACTACAGGGTATTTACATCTCTACAGATGTAGAGAAAAGAATGTGCTAGGCACATCTGTACCCCAATGTGCATAGCAGAAAAAATACTACCTAGCCATGAGAAAAATGCAAATGATATCCTGACTGTGTTGTCAGTACTACCCACCTTTTAGGATAGCTGGTTAATATAAAACACAGTACAAATATCAAATGTTGAAAAGAGCCAGCTCTCCTACATTGAAGATGGAAAGGTCAATGGAAGAGCATATCTGGTAAGACCATGTGATGGGCTCTACAGAAACAAAACCTAAACCCGGTAACCTAGCAAGCACTTTCCTGAACTCACAGAATGAAAATTTGAGATGCCGTGAAACCCGGTGAGCAATTTTTCATTACAGATTCATTTGTAACTGTTGAAAAGAATGGAAGCAGCCAAAATGGGTGAAGATTGCCTCCGTGAAGGGAACTCCTGAAATACCTACAGCTTCTGGGAATCTTGAAATCTACCACTCTACCCCCCCCCCTTCCTAGCTATAGTAGTGCTCTACCTGTCAGCACACCCCTAAGGCTAGTAGTCCCACCCTGGCTCACCGGAGTTGGAAATGTCCCTAAAGTCCCCAGAACCTTAAGGTATGGGTGTCAAGCAATACTGAAGGAGGCAGGATGGGTCTGGTGCTGGTCTGTGACATGGCAGATGCTGTCCTGTAATGCCATATAGTCCAAAGGGGCAGTGAAGGCTTGGTATGGGACAGCGCCATCTCACACACTGCCTTCCCAAAGCTGATATTTTGCCTTTGGGGTGAAAAGGCCGGGACAAGGACTTGCCACACAGTCTACTGTCCCCCTTTCCCTCCCTGCTCTAGACTGCATTTCTCCCTGCACTTGTAGATCCCCTCCCCAAACCTGCCTTCTCCTGCCTCCTGCTCACACAATCACCTCCTACGAAAGTTGCCCTCGTTTTCGACATGAAGGAACAGGGACCTTTCAGTCCCTGTTCCTTCATGAGGTGAGCAGCTCTGGGGTGACAGCCCACCCAGGGGCCTGATGTTTGTGGAACCGTTGGTATGGTGAGCATGATCTGAGCAGCTAATCACAGGAGTTTCTGAGTGCTAGCATCACATAAGCAACCCATATCCCCCTTACATTTAAGTGTCCTGGACTCTACCAGCCTCCACACAGGCTCCTGGAAGCAGCCTCCTCCAATCAGCCCAGACATCATCCGTCTTATGGTTGCACGTCTCCCACTTTCCAAGTTTCCTTGAAGTTCATTTCGACACCCAGAGGAAACTTCCTCATGGTTCCCATCTGGGTATGCCCAGGTATTATGAGCACACTGTCATTAGTGAGCTCAGCCCAGGAGCCACAGCTCTAGGCACTTCCCCTACAATCTCAGCTGGAGTCAAATGTAGATGCCAGATTACTGGTATTTGCACCCCACCTGCATTCCCACTCCACATCCTGGAGCCAAGAGGGAGCATAGCCCAGGAGCGGTCAGCCAGGAATCTCACCTTTCAACTCCATTCTGACCCCCTCTCCCCATGTCCAACTTATCAGAAGGGCAGCACTGACTCTTGGAAGTGGGCCCATTCTTCATAACCAAGCAGACCCTAAAGTCTCCAAAGGGCTTCTTTTCCCACTGTGCCTTAATTTGTGCAAACCCCAATGCACCTAAAGCACCCAATGTGAATCCCACTTTTCTCCCCAATTCCTGTAGTGCCTCTTTGGTCAGAATGCTGCCCACCAGCCTGGCCACTCATACCATTCTGTCTCCTGCTCTGACCCCATACCTACCCACCCAGAGACAGGGAATCATCCCCCACCTCTGGAGTCACTCCATCCTTCTTGCTTGGTCTTGTCACATTTGTTCTTCTAAGGACTGCATCACAGATGAATCTCTCCTGGACCAACAGCTGTTTTCCTGGCCAAAATCTGAAGCCATAACATCAGGGGCCAACCTCCAACTTACCAAAATCTGAGAAATTTGTCTTTCCCAATACTTTAGGCAGAAATACCTGTGAAGAGACACACAGATTCTTTATTCCTTCCAATCAGAGTGCTGCTGAACTTAGGTCTTCTGCTTTGCTTCTAGTATCAGTACATCTGAAAGTGGTGATGAGGTCAGGCAGTTTATACTCAATTTCAACTCTGCATACTTTATCGACATATTCTCAGAGCCATGGACACCCCAACCTCAAAAGAATGCAATGAATCTTAAGGGATAATAGTGACTCTAAGACAGGCTGCCCTTTATAATCACACAGGGTTTGTTTTTTGTAAATCAGTTATTTAGAAATAATCAATTGTGTAGTTTATTTTTAATCTTCTTTATTTTAAATAGCTTATTTGCCTAATATTTAAATTCATAACATACAATCAATCAGGGAGATGAAAACTTATTTCCCAACTCCCCTTCAATGCCTTCAATGCCTGGGTGGGTGCACAAACATTGACCCTTGGGCACTCGTCTAAGGCAGACATATTTAGGAAGACCTTCATTTGAATGAAGAAACTCTCCACATCATGGAGCTGAGCCTACCCCTCAATGCACTGCTTGGCTTCTTGCTTTAAGGCCCCCAACTCTCCCTTCAGGTTGGAACACTACTCCTTCAACTGGAGGATTTCTTCCAAGGACTCCACATAGTTCAGACCCTGGGTCTCCTGCACTCCTTCCTACCATTGCCCCTCTTCATTTTCTGCCATGAATTTGAAAACAAAGTGTTCATATTACTAGCCAGTTTCATCTCCTAAGGTATGGTGTAGTTTTCTTCTCAGGAGGAGACATCCCCACAAAATGAATAATGCGAAGATAGCAGGCCACAAGGACCTCAGGTGGAAGGACATCGAAAGTGAGAAGAGACTGAATGCTCACTTTTCTGCAGAGGTGAAAAGCATGCAGTCATAGATTTTTGGATCAACCTGGTGTTCCAGTGTCTTCTTAGTCCCGTGCTATCCTTGGATGGAGGGCTCATGGTTTGGAGGCTTCCAGGTCTCCATGACTGCATTGGACAAATTGGTGCAATGCTGAGCAGGTTTGCAGGTCTCCTAATCTGATGCCAGCTGGAAAGCCCATTGTTTGAGAGCCCTGTACTCTGGGGAGAAGGAAGGATCTGTGTCCAAGACAACATGCTGAACTCACTGTCCAGCTGCCTTCTTGGCCTAGTGCAGAGCTACATTGTTGGTCTCCAGGTCCATGAGAACACAGTGAGACTGCTGTCCAGGTGCCTGCTAGGCCTATCAGACAGCTCACTTCTTGGTCTCCAGATCAAAGGGTATAATGTGAATCCACTTTCTTCATGTCAACTTGGCCTAGCACTCAGCTTATTTTTTGATCTCCTGGTTCAAGTTTCCATTGTAAGCTTGCTATCAACATTCCTAGTTGCTTGAGCACAGAGCTCAGTTGTTGGTTTTGAGGCCCAAGGGCCCATGGTGCCCCTGTCTACCGGGAGCCTACTTGGCAAATCAGACAGCTGAGTTTGACCCCAGGTCCAAGGGCACATGATGAGCCTGCTGCCTAGGTGTCTGCTTGGCCTACCAGACAGCTCAGTTTTTCTCCTGGTCCAAGGGCACATGGTGAGCCCACTATTTGTCTGCTTGGCCTGGTGCAGAACTGTGTGTTTCTTATTGCTGTTAAAGAACACATGGTGAGCCTCCTATCCAGGTGACCTCTTGGCCTAGCAGAGTCCTCTGTTGTTAGTTTCCAAGTCCAAGGGTACATGGTGATCCCACTCTCAAGGTAAGTGCTTGGCCTAACCAAGAGTCGCTTTATGGTTGTTAGGTCCAAGGTCTCATGGTAAGCCTGCTCTCCAAATGTCTGTTGGACCTAAGAGAGAGTTAAGTGGTTGGTCTCGAGGTCAAAGGTCACATGGGGACCATGCTGGCCAGGTGCCTGATTGGCTGAGGAGAGACCTGATTTTGTGGCTTCCAGGTCCATGGGCACATGTTGAACCAGCTGTGAAGTTTCCTGCTTCGCTTGTCATAGAGCTGTGTTGTTGGTCTACAGGTCCAAGAGCACATCCTTATCCCAATGCCAAGGGGACAGCTTAACCTAGCATACAGCTCAGATTCTGGTCTCCAGGTACATGGGCCCATGATGAGCCTACTGTCAGTGTGTGCCCTTGGCCAAGCTTTAGAGCTGAGTTGTATGTCTTGAGGCCCAAGGGCACATTGTGAGCCACCTGTCTCGGTGTCTGCTTGGCCTAGCCAGAGTTCCTTTATTGGTCTCCAGGTCCACAGGCACATAATGGGCCAGCTGTCCAGGTGCCTGCTTGTCCTAGGGGAGAACTGAGTTCTTGTACACTGGAAATAAAGGCCCATGGTAATGCTTCTGTTGAGTTGAAACATTTTCCCAGTACAGTGCTGAGATGCATGACTCATGGGTTTTGGGCACTTGGCAAGGCTCTTCTCGGGGCTACTTGCCTTGTGCTGCACTGGGCTGGCCAACTTGAGGTATGGAGGCTCCTTGTCCACCAAGTATCTGTGTGACTAATCTGCTCAGTGTCAAATGGGATCAGAAGCCTCCCAGTCTTTGGGTTCCTGGCAGGTGCTCTGTCTGAGGTCTGAATTTCTCTTTGTTAGTCTGTGTTTGAGGATTGATGGTCTGTGATCTCGGAGTTAGCAAGATTTCTGGGGAATTATTTCGTCCACTGCTGAGCTGTTTCAGACAGTCCATTGACTGAGGGCCAGTGTTGCAGTGACTAACACTGTATACAGAGATGTGGTGATTCCTTTTCCCAGTACCTACTTATTTCATACAATTCCCTCTCTGCCTGGTGTCTTCAGACATTCCCCACACTGTGAACATCTGGGAAGGCTGGATATTCATAGCATTCATGTGCCCTGTGCTGAGCCAGGATATGGTCTTCAGAGTAGTTGTTCCATCAGGATGTGGGCCCAGCTTTCCTGTACTGAACACGCCTGTGACCCAAGAGGTGTGGGGCCCAGCTGGCTGAGAATCCATGGTACTCTGGTAGCCAGTGTCCCACTACCAAATTAGACTTAGAATGAGAATGAGAGTGAGAATGCCTCCCTGAGGACCTGGGTCATTCTCCTTGTATGAAATGGGCCTAGGAGTCACTGTGGAGGGGTTTGAGGACACTCCGGAACACAGAGGGGCACAAACTTAGGTGCTAACATGAAGGTGGTATGTTGCATATTGGAGAGAGGCCCAGGGCAAGAGGAGTGGGCAGGGAGATTGCCATGGGCAGGGACAGGGAACAGGACATAGAAGTCGAGGAAGAGCAGGAAGAGCTGTGAGTGAACCGCCATCTGTCTCCTCTCTGCAGCCTGGGCTGTTGCCATCTTTTATAACTGCCCTGGGACATCACAACACCTTCTTCATGTTTGACTTACATACAACTGTGATCACCACTATGTGCTGGCCAATCACCAGGGTTTTCTCAGATTGGGCTCATACTAGTGACCAGGCAGATCAGCTGGCCAATTACTTATGGCTTTCTCAGTGACAACCTTACTGATATCATCACCTGGAAACCATCTTTTAAAGGAAAAGCGGTAACAGTCCTTCAAGAAGAAAAGTTAATATTTTTAAATATTTATACTGATGGTCATAGAGAGGCTGAAAGACTCAAACACTGCAAAGATAAATGTGCCACACAGAGGCACCATAAATTAGAACACTGACATGGATATTAATGAAATCATGGTGCCTTAGACCCCATGAAAGATCACAGTTGTATGTAAATCAAACAACATGGCCGTAGAAATAAATGCTCCTCTCAGCTCATCCATCCAAGCTTTTATAATAAGTGGAGAAAATGATAGGCATTATGTTTAATACATCTTCCCACAATAAACGTCAGCCTGGAAGGGATGAAGCAGTGTCACCAGTAACTAAATGCTTGCCAATATCATAGTGGTATTCAGCTCTCATAGAAGGGAAACAACAAAATCCATCCTGTCACCAAGTTCATAGTGTTCATGTCGAGCAACCAATCTGGAAATTCTGGGGCAGGGGGAGAATTGCATTGTTCTCCTCTCTCAAATACAAGTACATACTTACCAGATCATTCTGAACACTCTAGAAATCAATCAAAGGTGTTATCATATAAATGCTGCAAGGCTACAAGTAGAAAAATTACCACCATTGGGAAGGAAGGAGGATGGAAACTTGAATCTGGTGTGGTAAAGCTGACGATACCATGGACGGGAGTGAGTCTGCTTCAGGAAGACACCACAAAGTATTATAAACAGTTGGATGCAAAAGCAGAACTTTTTAAAGTCTGGATAAAGAAGAGGTGGTACATAGATATAATGGAATATTAATCAGCCCCCCAAAAACTGACATCTTGTCATTTGTAAGGATGAGGATGGAACCAGAGGGTATAATTCTAAGGGAAAGAAGTCAGTCACAGAATGCCAAATGCCTTATGTTTTCTATCATAAGCATAGTATAAGAAACAAAATCAATGAACATAGGGGAAGGGGAGAAAAAATAAAACAAGATGAATATAGAGAGGGAGGCAAACCATCAGAGACTCAACGTCCAGGGACAAACTGAGGGCTGCTCTAAAGGAGGTACCTGGGACATGGGGTAACTGGGTGGTGGGAACTACAGATGTCATTTGATGAAATGAGCACTAGATATTATATGCGACTGATGCATCACTAAATTGCACCCTGAAACTTAAAAACAAACAAACAAAAAAGCATGTTTTCAGGGGCGTTTCATTGCTCTTCTCCACCTGCACATAGGAAGTTTCCATAAAGTACTTGTTGAACGAGTGAGCTTTCAGATGGAGCCATCTCATTCTTGTGCAGATACACAAGCTCTAGAGCTCAGGGGAGAGAAGAATATGAACAGAGAAGGACTCTCAAAATACGGGAGCAGATGGGCTTCCCCATGTGGACCATGAAGAGAAGCAGAGCCTGTGGCATGGGACTGAACACGAACCAAAGGGGCACACAGGAAAAAACTGGCAACAGGTGCTGAAACAGAAATCTGCAAAGATGTGAACTAGAAGTAAATTCCCTCAGAAGTGAAGAGTGGGGTCTCCCCAAGAGAACAGTTACTTTTTGCCCCTAGAGTGGTGGAGTGAGGATAATCCCAGCTGGATTGCCTTTAGGTTTCAGTCACTCTCAGACAAACCCATTCCTGTTATATATGTATACTTTCTGACTCATTATTTTTTGAAGTATAGTTGACCTGCAATATTTTATTAATGTCAGTTGAACATTATAATGACTGGACAAGTTTTTGCCTTATAATGACCGGAAGTGTAGACACCATCCATCACCAGAGACACTATTCCAATGCAATTGATCATATTCCCTATGCTGTGCCTTTCATTCCTGTGACTTACTCAAACCACAATGGGAAGACAGTGTCTCCTACACCCCTTCACCTATTTCTTCCTTGACCTCTCACCTCCCTTCATAGAAACATCTTTTTGTTATCTATATTTACATTCTGATTCTGCTTTGTGTTTGTTTGTTTATTCGCTTGTTTTGCTTTTCAGAATCCAGACATGAGTGAAATCCTCTAGTGTTTGTCTTTCATATCTTACCTATTTCACTTTAGTGTATGCCCTCTGAGTCCATCCATGTTTAAAAGGACAAAGAATCTCATCCTTTTTTATGGCTGAGTAATTTTCCATTTCTTCCTGGTTGCTTAACTTACTGGCATATAGTCGTTGATAATAATTTCTGATAATCGTTTCTATCCCCTTGGTATTAGTCATGAATTCTCCCTTTTCATAATTTTATTGATTTGGAACCTTTATCTTCTCTTTTGGAATAGTTTGGCCAGTGGTTTATCAATGTAATTTATTTCTTTCAATGAACCATCTTCTATTTCGATTGATGTGTTCTACTGTATCTTTAGTTTCTAACTCATTGTTCTCTGCTTTTATCTTGATTCTTTCTGTGCCTTTGGCTTATTTTTTTTATTATTATTTTCTAGTTCTTCAATGTGTAAAGGAAGTTGCTGTATTCAAGGTTTTTCAATTCTTTTCAGTGAGGCTTGGACAGATACCTATTTCCCCCTTAGGATTTAGGACTAAGGACTGCCTTTGCTGGATCCCACAGATTTTAGACCAACGTGTTTTCATTCGCACTGGTTTCCATAAATTGTTTTAAGTTCTTCTTTGATTTCCTGGTTGATCTGGACATTCTTGAGAAGGATGGTCCTTAGTTTCCAAGCGTTTGAATTCTTTCCAAACTTTTTCTTCTATTTGAGTTCAAGTTTCAAAAAAAAAATGATGTCTGAGAATATGCATGGATGATCTCAGTCTTTTGATATCTGTTGAGCCCTATCTTGTGACCTAGTATGTGATCTGTTCTGGAAAAGTTCCATGTGTGTTCAATAAGTGTATCTTGTTTTTGGGTGGAAGGTCCTGCATATATCTATGATGTCCATCTAGCCTTGTGTATCACTCAAAGCTCTTGTTTCTGTGTTGGTTTTCTCCTTAGATAATGTGTCCATTGCTGATAGTTGTGTGTTAAGATCCCATATAATTAACATATTTTATCACTGTGACTCTTTATTTATTTTTAAGATTTTTATTTATTTTTTAAATTTCTTTTCAGTATTCCAGAATTCATTGTTTAAGCATGAAACCCAGTGGTCCATTCAATACATGCCTTCCACAGTACCCACCGCCAGGCTTACCCTACCTCCCATAACCCTCCTTTCCATTACCCTCAGTTAGTTCCTCAGAGAAAATGACTCCTTATTTTGGTTAAGAATTGGCTTATGTGGGCACCTGGGTGGCTCAGAGGGTTAAAGCCCCTGCCTTCAGCTCTTGTCATGATCCCAGGGTCCAGGGATTGTGCCCCACATTGAGCTCTCTGCAGAGCAGGGGGTCTGTTCCCCTCCCCCTCGGCCTGCCTCTCTACCTACTTGTGATCTCTGTCTGGCAAATAAATAAATAAAATATTTTTTTTTAAAAAGAATTGGCTTATGTAGTTGGTTCTGCCATGTTGGGGTCATAAATATTTACAATTGTTAGATCTTGGAGGATAGACCGTTTCAGAATGATGTAGTGTCTTTCTGTATCTCTGACTGCAGTTTTTAGCTTAAGATCTAATTTATCTGATATGAGAATCACTACCCAAGCTTTCTTTTGAGTCCTCTTGTTATGGAAGATGGCTCTCCATCCCTTCACTTGCAGTATGGACGCATCCTTAGGTTCCAAATGTGTCCCTTGTAGATAGCATATGGACAGGTCCTATTGTTTTATACAGTCTGTACCCTGTGCAGTTTTATGAGAGCCTTTAGGCCATTCACATTGAGAGTAATTATTGAAGGATAAGATTTATTGACATCCTGTTGCCTGTGAAGTCCTTGTTTCTATAGATTGTATCTGTAAATTTCTGTTCTATGTCAGTCTTGCATTATTTTTTCTTTTAAAGAACCCCCCTTAATATTTCCTGCAGTGTTGGCTTGGTGGCCATATAGTCTTTTAAACCTTGCCAGTCTCGAAAGCTCTTTATCTCTCCACCCATTCTAAATGTCAGTCTTGCTGGATAAAGTATTCTTGGACTCATGTTCTTCTCATTGAGTGCCCTGAGTTATGTCTCACCAGGCCTTTCTGGCTTGCCAGGTTTCCATGGACAGGTCTGACATTATTCTGATGGTCCTTCCTATAAGTCATAGAGAATCTCTACCCCCTAGCTTCCCTTAAGACCTCCTGTCTAAAATGATGATTAACAAATTTCACAATTAAGTGTCTGGAGGACTTTCTAGATTCACTTACCTTGGCGGGGGGTTCTCCTTTCTGACTCTAGGACATGAACACTTGTTCCATTCCCCAGATTGGGGGAAATTTCATCCAGAATTTGTTTAACTATATCTTCTAGTCTTCCTCTCCTTCTCCACCCCCTAAGGGATGCCAATAATTCTTAGGTACGGGCAGGGGTGTGTGCAGCCCTCACATAGGTGCAAACAGCAAAATGCTGCATCCTGAGGAGCCACTGACAGGAACACCTGATGGTCACTCTCAGGTATGGTGGGTGCTGGTCATGATTACCCTGGGCCATGGTCTTAGGCCCATGCTTATGGCTGCCCAATTCCACCTAATGCCCCTTAAGAACATTTGTTCTTTTTGAGTGCTTTTAACTAGACTCTAAGTAAATGTTGGTCCTCGAGCACAGTGTGCTTTCATATTGGAGTATTACTTTCCAGTGGGTCACTTCTGGTGGCTGCCTTCCCCTTCTGGTATCCCTTCCAGTATCAATCTGACTGCTCTCACTCCATTGTCCCTCTCCATTGAGGATCTCGTGCCCCTGGAGAGATCCAAAAGTGTATAATCTTACATTTCAGGCTGATTTCATGGGTGTTCAGAATGTTCTGTTAAATATTTAGCTCACCTCAGGGGACAAGTTGGAAAAGGGTCTCGTATTCTCTGCCATCTAGCCCCTCCCTACTTTTATTTTCATTTTCAATTAACATATAATGCATTATTAGCCCCAGGGTTACAGGTCTGTGAATCACCAGGTTTACACACTTCACAGCACTCACTGTATCACACTAACTCCTCCATCTTTAACTATTATCTCCTTTTTGATGTATATGTGTTATAGAGCTTTGCCCCATAGCAGTCCATTTTTCACTCTACTCAACTTTATCTTGCTATATATCTAACTTCTGACTTCTTTGCAATTTTGGGATACAGTGACTTCTAACACTAAAAATAAAGCATGAATTGGCAGATCACCCTGCTGTTCCCAACCTCAGAGATTATAATTTCTCTTGTTGCTCCATCTCATCTCTCTCTCTCTCTCTCTCTCTTTTGTCTTGTTCCTTTATTCTTTATTTTTTATTGTTTGGATCGTGTTGGCTTTGGTGGTGTATTGGTGGTAGGTTGGGACAACATTGGATTTTTTTCATGGGTGTATTTTGCTCGCGTTGTCCTTGATATTTTGGACTCTTATATTCCCTCAACCAGCCCTCAACAGAATGACATGGGGAAAGAACACCTAACTAAGAATTGAACACCAGAGACAGTGGTCCCTGTCACAGATCTAATGGGTATGGATATAAGCAAGATATCAGAGATAGACTTCAAGGTAACAATCACGAAGTCAATGGCTAGGCTTGAGAAAAAACATTAGAGAAAACATACAATATAGATGGGCAGACATGAGATCTAATCAGTATGATATTAAAAATGCTATGAATGAGATGCATTCTAAACTGGAAACTCAGACAGCCAGGGTAAAAGACGCAGAAGAATGAAGTAGTGAGCTAGAAGATAAGCTGATAGACAGCAAGGAAGTTTTAGGAGGACAGGGACAAATAGCTAGAAGCTCATGAGAACAGACTTAGAGAGAACAATGATGCCACAAAATGGTTCAGTTTCAGAAATATTGGGATCCCTGGGGGAATGTTGAGAGAGACTAGAAGATATATATTGGAGCAAATCCGAGCAGAGAAGTGCTCTATGTTGGGGAAGGAAAAAAGAATTCCTGTCCATGAGGCAGAGAGGACCCCCAAGAAGGTCAATAAATATACACCAATGTCCTGGCATATAATAGTGAAACTTGAAAATCTTAAAACCACAAAACTACTTGATAGCTTCTATAGAGAAGAGATTTAGTATGTACAGTGGGGGAAATATTAGAATAACATTAGACCTGTCCACAGAGACCTGACATTCCATAAAGGTCTGGCAAGGCATATTCATGGTGCTATCTGAGAAATACATGCAGCCAAAAATATGTTATCCAGTAAGGCTACCATTCAGAATGGACGAAGAGACAAGGACCTTCCATGACTCATAGAAACTGAAAGGATATGTGACCACTAAGCCATCCCTGCAAGAAATATTAAGGGGAATTCTATGAAAGAAGAATGACAAGAGTAATATAGACCAGAAAATTCTAGAGATAATCTGTAGAAACAGGGACTTCACAGGCAACATGATGACCATAAAGTATATCTTTTAATACTTGCTGAAAACGTGAGCAGGCTACATGCTCCCATGAAATGTCATAGGGTATCTGATTGGAAGAAAAATACAGGGCCCATCCATATGTTGTATATAAGACACTCATTGTGAACCTAAAATCATCTCCAGACTGAAAGTAAGGGGATGGAGAACTACTCTTCATTCCAAAGGACATCAAAAACCTGGGGTAGCAATTCTCATATCAGACAAGTTAGATTTTAAAGCAAAGACTGTAGTAAGAGGTATAGAGGGATAAAATATCATACTTTAAGGATCTATCCAATAACAAAATCTAGCAACTGTAAATATGCTCCCAGTATGGTAGCAGCCAACTATTAAAAAATAAAGAATAATATTAATAATAAAACCTGAAGAGTCAGAGACCCCAATGCAAGAAATAAACAATCTGAAGAGACCTATAACCAGCCAGCATGGAAATTGAATCAGTAACCAAAATCTCCCAAAAAACAAGAGTCCAAGGCCAGATACCTTCCCAGGGGAATTCTACCAAATATTTTAAGAATAAGTCATAATATATGCTACTGAAGCTGTTTCTAAAAATTAGAACTGGAAGTAAGCTTCCAAACTCATTTTATGAGACCAGCAATACTTTGGTCCCAAAAACAAAGAAAGACCCCATGAAAAAGGAGAAGAACAGATGAATAAGCCTGGTGAACATGAATACCAAAATATTCAACAAGATACGAGCCAGTAGGATTCCACGGTACATTAAAAGGGTTATTCACCACCACCAATTGATGTTTATTCCTGGGATGGAAGGGTGGTTCAACATTCACAAATCAATTGCTGTGATAGGTCATATAAACAAACAAACAAACAAAAAGACAAGGACCATGTCATCCTCTCATTTGATGCAGAAAAAGCATTTGGCAAAATACAACATCCTCTCATGATTAAAACTCCTCAGGATATATAGGGATAGAGGGAACATATCTCATGTTATGGAAACCATCTATGAAGAGCCCACAGCAAATATCATTCTTCATGGAGAAAAACTGACAGCGTTTATCTTCAGGTCAAGGACATGACAGAGATGCCCACTCTTTCCAACTTTATTGAACATAGCATTAGAAGTCCTAGCCTCAGCATTTGGACAACAATAACAAATAAAAGGGGTCCAAGCCCTTCAAAATAGAAGAGGTCAAATTGTCTCTCTTTGCATATGACAATATACTTTGTGTGGAAAACCCAAAACACTCCACCCATAAATTACCTGCACTCACACAGCAATTCAGCAACATGCAGGATTCCAAAATCAAAGCACAGAAATCACTTGCTTTTCTATACACTAACCATGTGAATGGAGAAAGAGAAATGAAGATGTGAATTCTATTACACCTTCAGGAGCACCACTCCAGCCCCGCACAGTCCCAGAATCATCCAAGGCCCCTGGGGAGCACACAGTGTGCCCAGTGTGTAGGGGGCAGCAGGGCAGGAGTGATGGCAGGGGAGGAAGGGGCTAGGGGCACAAACAGCAGGAGGCCCAACCCCAGGAATAGGGGGACAGGGTCAGTCTGGTGAGCTACACAGCCCCAGCAAGGAGGCCCAGCTTAGCACAGTCCAGAAGCGTCCCCAGGGGAGGCAGCAGAGGTAAAGGACCAGATTGTTGAAATAATCCAATAGCTATTCTCCATGTTTGTTCATTGCAGGGGTGCCAGGTACTGGTTTTGCAGAACTTGTCTACCACCAGTGATTGATTGTAAAGATGTCTTATTTTATTTTATTTTATTTTTTTTTGACTTTTTGGGTTTTTTTACCCCATTTTATTTATTTTTTCAGCGTAACAGTATTCATTCTTTTTGCACAACACCCAGTGCTCCATGCAAAACGTGCCCTCTCCATTACCCACCACCTGTTCCCCCAACCTCCCACCCCTGACCCTTCAAAACCCTCAGGTTGCCCCAACCTCCCACCCCTGACCCTTCAAAACCCTCAGGTTGTTTTTCAGAGTCCATAGTCTCTTATGGTTCGCTTCCCCTCCCCAATGTCCATAGCCCGCTCCCCCTCCCCCAATCCCACCTCCCCGCAGCAACCCCCAGTTTGTTTTGTGAGATTAAGAGTCATTTATGGTTTTTATTGATTTTCTTTTTTAAGAGCAAATTTGGGGGCACCTGGGTGGCTCAGTGGGTTAAGCCGCTGCCTTCGGCTCAGGTCATGATCTCAGGGTCCTGGGATCGAGTCCCGCATCGGGCTCTCTGCTCAGCAGGGAGCCTGCTTCCCTTCCTCTCTCTGCCTGCCTCTCTGCCTACTTGTGATCTCTCTCTCTCTCTGTCAAATAAATAAATAAAATTAAAAAAAAAAAAAAAAAGAGCAAATTTGGTTCCCCCTCCTTCCCCACAGATCCCATCTCAAATTATTCTGTTACCACCATTCTAGCAGGTTAAAAGAAACTTAAACACCTTCCTCTACTTTGGTTCTCCTTCTTTAAATTTTTTGCATTAGTATTATTATTTTTTACATACATTATAACTTCACTCGAAATGTAACTTTCTTTGAGACTGTGGACGCTGAGATACTGAGGATTTTGGAAGGGAGGGAAGTGGGGCTGGTTGGCCCTGCTGGTGGGTATTAAGGAGGGCAATTATTGCATGGAGCACTAGGTGTGATGCATAAACAATGAATTTTAGAACACTGAAAAAATAAAATAAAATGAAATTTAAAAATAAAATAGAATTATTTTAAAATTAAATAAAATATATAATATAAAATATATAAATACTATAAAAATATATATTTAAATATATTTACATTATATTATATTAATTATATTAAATAATAATTATTAAATATACTTAAATATATTTGTATATATTTATATATGTATTATATATGTATTAAATATACTTAATATATTTAATTTATAATTTATAAATTTATAAAATTTATAAAATTATTATTTATAATTATTATTTATAATTATTTATATTATTTATAAATTTATTATTTATAATAAATTAAATAAATTTATAATAAATAAACTTCTCATTGCCTATTACTAACTTTCCATTGCAGTAGTCATTACATCTGTGATAGCAAAGTAGGATGCTTTGTGAAATCAAAGTATGAAGATTTGTGAAAATCAATAAGTGTTTTAAACTTTTTAAGAACAATGTCCCTGAGAATTCCAAGGATGATATGTGTATGGACAAAAATATGTGATGGTAACTATGTTAATTTCCGTGGCAATGGTGAAGATGGTAAAAATGACACAGCTTCTGTGGATGGCTCACTAATTTACTCAGATTTGACATATCTATATAAACTATGCCAATCAGACTTGTCATATTTTTTTTCTTCAGATTGATTTAGGTATAATTCACAAAATTTTTATAATTTTAAGGTGCACAGCTTCATTTAAGATACTTACACTTTACAATAATCACTACAAAGTGCATATAAAACAATTCGTGTGTGTGTGTGTGTGTATGTGTGTGTGTCTGTATAAGAATACCAACAACTGGTGAGATCAAGAGTAACAGAAAATTTCCAACATAAAATGTTTTTTTTAGTAAAAGGCGAAAGATTTATGCGATCTGAAGAGAAACCAGAATACCATGCAGCCATCAAAAGAAATGAAATCTTGCCATTTGCGACGATGTGGATGGAACTAGAGCGTATCATGCTTAGTGAAATAAGTCAATCGGAGAAAGACAACTATCATATGATCTCCCTGATATGAGGACATGGAGAAGCAACATGGGGGGGGTAGGGGGATAGGAGAAGAATAAATGAAACAAGATGGGATTGGGAGGGAGACAAACCATAAATGACTCTTAATCTCACAAAACAAACTGGGGGTTGCTGGGGGGAGGTGGGATTGGGAGAGGGGGAGCGGGCTATGGACATTGGGGAGGGGAGGCGAACCATAAGAGACTATGGACTCTGAAAAACAACCTGAAGGTTTTGAAGGGTCAGGGGTGGGAGGTTGGGGGAACAGGTGGTGGGTAATGGGGAGGGCACGTTTTGCATGGAGCACTGGGTGTTGTGCAAAAAGAATGAATACTGTTACGCTGAAAAAATAAATAAAATGGAAAAAAAAAGAGGGAAATAAAAAAAAAATGTTTTTTTTAATTTCTTTTCAGTGTAACAGTATTCGTTGTTTTTGCACCACACCCAGTGATCCATGCGATATGTGCCCTCAACATCCACCACCTGGCTCCCCCAGCCCCCCACCCCCTTCCCCATCAAAACCTTCAGATTGGTTTTCAGAGTCCATAGTCTCTCATGGTTCACCTCCCCTTCCAAATTCCCTCAACTACCTTCATCTCTCCATCGCCCCATGTCCTCCATGTTCTTTGTTATGCTCCACAAATAAGTGAAACCATATGATATTGACTCTCTCTGCTTGACTTATTTCACTCAGCATAATCTCTTCCAGTCCCATCCATGTTGCTACAAAAGTTGTGTATTCAGCCTTTCTGATGGAGGCTTAATACTCCATAGTGTATATGAACCACATCTTCCTTAACCATTCATCCATTGAAGGCATCTTTGTTCTGTCCACAATTTGGCGACCCTGGCCATTGCTGCAATAAACATTGGGGTACAGATGGCTCTTCTTTTCACTACATCTGTATCTTTGGGGTAAATACCCAGCAGTGCAATTGCAGGGTCATAGGGAAGCTCTATTCTTAATATCTTTGGGAATCTCCACACTGTTCTCCAAAGTGACTGCACCAACTTGATTTCCCACCAACAGTGGAAGAGGGTTCCCCTTTCTACACATCCTCTCCAACAGATGTTGTTTCCTGTCTTGCTAATTTTGGCCATTCTAACTGGTGTCAGGTGATATCTCAATGTGGTTTAAATTTGAATCTCCCTGATGGCTAGTGATGATGAGCATTTTTTCATGTGTTTTATAGCCATTTGTATGTCTTCATTGGAGAAGTGTCTGTTCATATCTTCTGCCCATTTTTTTTTTGATATGATTATCTGTTTTGTGTGTGTTGAGTTTGAAAAGTTCTTTATAGAATCAGGATATCAACCTTTTGTCTGTATTGTCATTTGCAAATATCTTCTCCCATTCCATGGGATGCCTCTTTGTTTTGTTGACTGTTTCCTTTGCTGTACAGAAGCTTTTGATATTGATGAAGTCCCAAAAGTTTACTTTCAATTTTGTTTCCTTTGCTATTGGAGACATATCTTGAAAGAAGTTGCTGTGGCTGATCTCGAAGAGGATACTGCCTATGTTCTCCTCTAGGATTCTGATGGATTCCTGTCTCACATTGAGGGACTTTATCCATTTCGAGTTTATCTTTGTGTAAGGTGTAAGAGAATGGTGGGTTTAATTCTTCTACATATAGCTGTCCAGTTTTCCCAGCACCATTTTTTGAAGATACTGAACAGACACTTCTCCAATGAAGACATACAAATGGCTATCAGACACATGAAAAAATGCTCATCATCACTAGCCATCAGGGAGATTCAAATTAAAACCACATTGAGATACCACCTCACACCAGTTAGAATGGCCAAAATTAGCAAGACAGGAAACAACATCTGTTGGAGAGGATGTGTAGAAAGGGGAACGCTCTTCCACTGTTGGTGGGAAAGCAAGTTGGTGCAGTCACTTTGGAGAACAGTGTGGAGATTCTTCAAGAAATTAAAAATAGAGCTTTCCTGCAATTGCACTGCTGGGTACTTAACCAAAGATACAGATGTAGTGAAAAGAAGGGCCACCTGTACCCCAATGTTTATAGCAGCAATGGCCACGGTCGCCTAACCGTGGAAAGAACCATGATGCCCTTCGACGCATGAATGGATAAGGAAGATGTGGTCCATATACACAAGGGAGTATTATGCCTCCATCAGAAAGGATGAATACCCAACTTTTGTAGCAACATGGATGGGACTGGAAGAGATTATGCTGAGCGAAATAAGTCAAGCAGAGAGAGTCAATATCATATGGTTTCACTTATTTGTGGAGCATAACAAAGAACATGGAGGACATGGGGAGATGGAGAGGAGAAAGGAGTTGAGGGAAATTGGAAGGGGAGATGAACCATGAGAAACTATGAACTCTGAAAAACAACCTGAGTGTTTTGAAGGGGTGGGGGGTGGTAGGTTGGGGAACCAGGTGGTGGGTAATAGAGAGGGCATGTATTGCATGGATCACTGGGTGTGGTGCAAAAACAATGAATACTGTTACAGTAAAAAGAAAAATAATATAAATAAATAAATAAATAAATAAATAAATAAACAAACCACACCAATTTCCCTGACTAGAGAAGCAAAATTCTCAATATAATACTAGCAAACCAAATCCCACAATACATTAAAAAATTACCTGGGGTGCCTGGGTGGCTCAATTATTTAATCAACTTCCTTCAACTAAGACCGTGATCTGAGAGACCTTAGATCAAGCTCTGCATCAGGCTCCCTGCTTAACAGGGAAGTCTGCTTCTCCCTCTCCATCTGCCTCTTCAGCTACTCATGATCTTTCTCACTGTCTTTCTATCAAATAAATAAATAAAATCCTTAAAACACTTACCATAAGTAAGTGGGTTTTATTCCTGTGTTGTAATGATTGTTAAGTATTCACAAATCAATCAATTTGATACACCACATAATAAAAGAAAGGATAAGAACTGTATGATCCTTTCATTAGATGAAAATAATATATTTGGAAAAAGGACAGCATCCAGTTATGGGAAAAAGCCTCAATAAAGTAATTTTAGAGGGAAGAAACCTCAATAAAATCCATATATGTCAACCCCAGAATTAATATCATCCTCAAAAGGAAACACTGAGGGCGCTTCCTCTAAGGTCAAGTGCAACACAGGGATGCAACCCACAGCTGTTGGTTAACATACTACTGGAAGTCTTGGCACAACAACCAGACAACACAAATATGTAAAAGTCATCCACCTTAGCAACAATCAAAACAAAACAAACGGAGGGGAGGAGTCAAGATGGCGGAGAAGTAGCAGCCTGAGACTACATCAGGTAACAGGAGATCAGCTCGATAGCTTATCTAAACATAGCAAACACCTACAAATCCAACGGGAGAGCGAAGAGAAGAAGAACAGCAACTCTAGAAACAGAAAATCAACCACTTTCTGAAAGGTAGGACTGGCGGAGAAGTGAATCTAAAACGACGGGAAGATAGACCGCGGGGGGAGGGGCCGGCTCCCGGCAAGTGGCGGAGGAACGGAGCACAAAATCAGGACTTTTAAAAGTCTGTTCCACTGAGGGACATTGCTCCAGGGGCTAAACCGGGGTGAAGCCCATGCGGGGCCAGCGTGGCCCCAGGCCCCGCAAGGTCACAGAAGGATCGGGGGTGTCAGAGTGTCAGAGAGCTCGCAGGTATTAGAACGGAGAAACCGGCTGCAAAGACAGAGCCGAGGACTGAACTCTCAGCTCGGGGTTACCTTGAACTGGTCGCGGGCTGGGTGAGCTCGGAGCGCGGCTAGAGGCTGGGGATACGGGAGTGATTGGGTGCTGTCCTCTGGGGGCGCACTGAGGAGTGGGGCCCCAGGCTCTCGGCTCCTCCGGGCCAGAGACTGGGAGGCCGCCATTTTCATTCCCGTCCTCCGGAACTCTACGGAAAGCGTTCAGGGAACAGAAGCTCCCAAAAGCGAACCCGAGCCGATTACTTAGTCCGGCCGCCGGTAAGGGCGGTGCAATCCCGCCTCGGGCAAAGACACTTGAGAGTCACTACAACAGGCCCCTCCCCCAGAAGATCAACAAAATATCCAGCCAGGACGAAGTTCATCTATCAAGGAGAAAGCAGATTCAATTCCTAAGACAGCAGAGCAATTCCAGAGGAGGAGAAAGCAAAGCACGGAACTCATGGCTTTCTCCCCATGATTCTTTAGTCTTGCCGCTACTTCAATTTTTTTTTTCTTTTTTCAATTTTTTATTTTTTTTTCTTTTTTCAATTTTTTTTTCTTTTTTCTTTTTTCTTCTTCTGCTAAATTTTTTTAAAAACTTTTACCCTTTTCTTTTTTAACGTTTTTTGACTAGTTCATCTAAATATATATATTTTTTCTTTCTTTTTTATATTTTTTTATTTGTTTTATTTTTTAAATTTTTTTTTTCTTTTTTTTTTCAGAACCTGTTTTTTATCCCCTTCCCCCCCCCCCACAATTTGGGGTCTCTTCTGATTTGGTTACAGCGCATTTTTCCGGGGTATTTGCCACCCTATTAGTAGTTTATTTGCTCCTTCATATCCTCTTATCTGGACAAAATGACAAGGCGGAAAAAATCACCACAAACAAAAGAACAAGAGACAGTACCGAAGGCTAGGGACCTAATCAACACAGACATTGGTACTATGTCAGATCAAGAGTTCAGAATGACGATTCTGAACATTCTAGCCGGGCTCGAAAAAGGCATGGAAGATATTAGAGAAACCCTCTCTGGAGATATTAAAGCCCTTTCTGGAGAAATTAAAGAACTAAAGTCTAACCAAGTTGAAATCAAAGAAGCTATTAATGAGGTGCAATCAAAAATGGAGGCTCTCACTGCTAGGATCAATAAGGCAGAAGAAAGAATTAGTGATATAGAAGACCAAATGACAGAGAATAAGGAAGCCGAGCAAAAGAGGGACAAACAGCTACTGGACCATGAGGGGAGAATTCGAGAGATAAGTGACACCATAAGACGAAACAACATTAGAATAATTGGGATTCCAGAAGAAGAAGAAACAGAGAGGGGAGCAGAGGGTCTATTGGAGAGAATCATTGGAGAGAATTTCCCTAATATGGCAAAGGGAACAAGCATTAAAATCCAGGAGATGCAGAGAACCCCCCTCAAAGTCAACAAGAATAGGTCCACACCCCGTCACCTAATAGTAAAATTTACAAGTCTTAGTGACAAAGAGAAAATCCTGAAAGCAGCCCGAGAAAAGAAATCAGTAACATACAATGGTAAAAATATTAGATTGGCGGCAGACTTATCCACAGAGACCTGGCAGGCCAGAAAGAGCTGGCATGATATATTCAGAGCACTCAACGAGAAAAACATGCAGCCAAGAATACTCTATCCAGCTAGGCTATCATTGAAAATAGAAGGAGAGATCAAAAGCTTCCAGGACAAACAAAAACTGAAAGAATTTGCAAACACCAAACCAGCTCTCCAGGAAATATTGAAAGGGGTCCTCTAAGCAAAGAGAGAGCCTAAAAGTAGTAGATCAGAAAGGTACAGAGACAATATACAGTAACAGTCACCTTACAGGCTACTAATGGCACTAAATTCATATCTCTCAATAGTTACCCTGAATGTTAATGGGCTAAATGCCCCAATCAAAAGACACAGGGTATCAGAATGGATAAAAAAACAAAACCCATCAGTATGTTGCCTACAAGAAACTCATTTTAGACGCGAAGACACCTCCAGATTTAAAGTGAGGGGGTGGAAAACAATTTACCATGCTAATGGGCATCAGAAGAAAGCTGGGGTGGCAATCCTTATATCAGATCAATTAGATTTTAAGCCAAAGACTATAATAAGAGATGAGGAAAGACACTATATCCTACTCAAAGGGTCTGTCCAACAAGAAGATCTAACCATTTTAAATATCTATGCCCCTAATGTGGGAGCAGCCAACTATATCAACCAATTAATAACAAAATCAAAGAAACACATCAATAATAATACAATAATAGTAGGGGACTTTAACACTCCCCTCACTGAAATGGACAGATCATCCAAGCAAAAGATCAACAAGGAAATAAAGGCCTTAAATGACACACTGGACCAGATGGACATCACAGATATATTCAGAACATTTCATCCCAAAGCAACAGAATACACATTCTTCTCTAGTGCACATGGAACCTTCTCCAGAATAGATCACATCCTGGGTCACAAATCAGGTCTCAACCGGTATCAAAAGATTAGGATCATTCCCTGCATATTTTCAGACCACAATGCTCTGAAGCTAGAACTCAATCACAAGAGGAAAGCTGGAAAGAACCCAAATACATGGAGACTAAACAGCATCCTTCTAAAGAATGAATGGGTCAACCAGGAAATTAAAGAAGAATTGAAAAAATTCATGGAAACAAATGATAATGAAAACACAACAGTTCAAAATCTGTGGGACACAGCAAAGGCAGTCCTGAGAGGAAAATATATAGTGGTACAAGCCTTTCTCAAGAAACAAGAAAGGTCTCAAGTACACAACCTAACCCTACGCGTAAAGGAGCTGGAGAAAGAACAAGAAAGAAACCCTAAACCCAGCAGGAGAAGAGAAATCATAAAGATGAGAGCAGAAATTAATGAAATAGAAACCAAAAAAACAATAGAAAAAATCAATGAAACTAGGAGCTGGTTCTTTGAAAGAATCAATAGGATTGATAAACCCCTGGCCAGACTCATCAAGAAGAAAAGAGAAAGGACCCAAATCAATAAAATCATGAATGAAAGAGGAGAGATCACAACTAACACCAAAGAAATACAGACAATTAGAAGAACATACTATGAGCAACTCTACGCCAACAAATTGGCCAATCTGGAAGAAATGGATGCATTCCTAGAGACATATAAACTACCACAACTGAACCAGGAAGAAATAGAAAACCTGAACAGGCCCATAACCAGTAAGGAGATTGAAACAGTCATCAAAAATCTCCAAACAAACAAAAGCCCAGGGCCAGACGGCTTCCCAGGGGAATTCTACCAAACATTTAAAGAAGAACTCATTCCTATTCTCCTGAAACTGTTCCAAAAAATAGAAATGGAAGGAAAACTTCCAAACTCATTCTATGAGGCCAGCATCACCTTGATCCCAAAACCAGACAAGGATCCCAACAAAAAAGAGAACTACAGACCAATATCCTTGATGAACACAGACGCAAAAATTCTCGCCAAAATACTAGCCAATAGGATTCAACAGTACATTAAAAGGATTATTCACCACGATCAAGGGGGATTTATTCCAGGGCTGCAGGGTTGGTTCAACATCCGCAAATCAATCAATGTGATAGAACACATTAATAAAAGAAAGAACAAGAACCATATGATACTGTCAATAGATGCTGAAAAAGCATTTGACAAAGTACAGCATCCCTTCCTGATCAAAACTCTTCAAAGTGTAGGGATAGAGGGCACATACCTCAATATTATCAAAGCCATCTATGAAAAACCCACCGCAAATATCATTCTCAATGGAGAAAAACTGAAAGCTTTTCCATTAAGGTCAGGAACACGGCAGGGATGTCCATTATCACCACTGCTATTCAACATAGTATTAGAAGTCCTAGCCTCAGCAATCAGACAACAAAAAGAAATTAAAGGCATCCAAATTGGTAAAGAAGAAGTCAAACTATCACTCTTCGCAGATGATATGATACTATATGTGGAAAACCCAAAAGACTCCACTCCAAAACTGCTAGAACTTGTACAGGAATTCAGTAAAGTGTCAGGATATAAAATCAATGCACAGAAATCAGTTGCATTTCTGTACACCAACAACAAGACTGAAGAAAGAGAAATTAAGGAGTCAATCCCATTCACAATTGTACCCAAAACTATAAGATACATAGGAATAAACCTAACCAAAGAGACTAAGAATCTATACACAGAAAATTATAAAGTACTCATGAAAGAAATTGAGGAAGACACCAAAAAAGGGAAAAATGTTCCATGCTCCTGGATTGGAAGAATAAATATTGTGAAAATGTCTATGCTACCTAAAGCAATCTACACATTTAATGCAATTCCTATCAAAATACCATCCATTTTTTTCAAAGAAATGGAACAAATTATCCTAAAATTTATATGGAACCAGAAAAGACCTCGAATAGCCAAAGGAATATTGAAGAACAAAGCCAAAGTTGGTGGCATCACAATTCCGGACTTCAAGCTCTATTACAAAGCTGTCATCATCAAGACAGCATAGTACTGGCACAAAAACAGACACATAGACCAGTGGAACAGAATAGAGAGCCCAGAAATCGACCCTCAACTCTATGGTCAACTAATCTTCGACAAAGCAGGAAAGAATGTCCAATGGAAAAAAGACAGCTTCTTCAATAAATGGTGCTGGGAAAATTGGACAGCCACATGCAGAAAAATGAAATTGGACCACTTCCTTACACCACACACGAAAATAGACTCCAAATGGATGAAAGACCTCAATGTGAGAAAGGAATCCATCAAAATCCTTGAGGAGAACGCAGGCAGCAACCTCTTCGACCTCAGCCGCAGCAACATCTTCCTAGGAACAACGGCAAAGGCAAGGGAAGCAAGGGCGAAAATGAACTATTGGGATTTCATCAAGATCAAAAGCTTTTGCACAGCAAAGGAAACAGTTAACAAAACCAAAAGACAGCTGACAGAATGGGAGAAGATATTTGCAAACGACATATCAGATAAAGGGCTAGTATCCAAAATCTATAAGGAACTTAGCAAACTCAACACCCAAAGAACAAACAATCCAATCAAGAAATGGGCAGAGGACATGAACAGACATTTCTGCAAAGAAGACATCCAGATGGCCAACAGACACATGAAAAAGTGCTCCACGTCACTCGGCATCAGGGAAATACAAATCAAAACCACAATGAGATATCACCTCACACCAGTCAGAATGGCTAAAATGAACAAGTCAGGAAATGACAGATGCTGGCGAGGATGTGGAGAAAGGGGAACCCTCCTCCACTGTTGGTGGGAATGCAAGCTGGTGCAGCCACTCTGGAAAACAGCATGGAGGTTCCTCAAAATGTTGAAAATAGAACTACCCTATGACCCAGCAATTGCACTACTGGGTATTTACCCTAAAGATACAAACATAGTGATCCGAAGGGGCACGTGTACCCGAATGTTTATAGCAGCAATGTCTACAATAGCCAGACTATGGAAAGAACCTAGATGTCCATCAAGAGATGAATGGATAAAGAAGATGTGGTATATATACACAATGGAATACTATGCAGCCATCAAAAGAAATGAAATCTTGCCATTTGCGACGACGTGGATGGAACTAGAGCGTATCATGCTTAGTGAAATAAGTCAATCGGAGAAAGACAACTATCATATGATCTCCCTGATATGAGGACATGGAGAAGCAACATGGGGGGGTAGGGGGATAGGAGAAGAATCAATGAAACAAGATGGAATTGGGAGGGAGACAAACCATAAATGACTCTTAATCTCACAAAACAAACTGGGGGTTGCTGGGGGGAGGTGGGATTGGGAGAGGGGGAGCGGGCTATGGACATTGGGGAGGGGAGGCGAACCATAAGAGACTATGGACTCTGAAAAACAACCTGAGGGTTTTGAAGGGTCAGGGGTGGGAGGTTGGGGGAACAGGTGGTGGGTGATGGGGAGGGCACGTTTTGCATGGAGCACTGGGTGTTGTGCAAAAAGAATGAATACTGTTACGCTGAAAAAAAAAATAAATAAATAAAAAGGGAAAAAAAAAAAAAACATTATTTGTATATCCCACAGGATTACTTTCTTTTTCAGTACATGATAGTTTTTATGGAAAGTAGGCATTAATTAGAGGTGTCCATGTATGTATGCCATGGACTGATATATTAAAATTTTTATGTTATTTTATTGAATATGTGTTATTATTTTTGGAGGGAGCATTGTTATTATTTTTGGAGGGATATGGCTTGTGATTCATACTTTATATCTTTAAAATGAATCACATATAATTATTAAATAATTCTATACACAGATATGTTGTTTTACAAGTAACTGACTTGTGTTGCTGAAATTTTGGATAATGTGGTGGTGGTAAGCAAATATTATTATCCTGATACTTATCTAGGACCCAGTGAAAGTGTAGATCCCAAGTGTTCTGTGGGTACAGATTTGTATTTGTGGCAACTATTTGTTATTTGGTTCTGCTTTGAAGATATATGTAATATAATAGGTTAAACACTTGGTAAACAAGTTAAAGCTATTTAATCAAGTATACAATTTTTGCCTTATAGAATCATTTTTTATTTTTTTATTTTTTAAAGATTTTATTTTTATTTATTTGACAGAGAGAGATTACCAGTAAGCAGAGAATCAGGCAGAGAGAGAGGAAAGCAGGCTGCCTGCTGAGCAGAGAGACTGATGCAGGACTTGATCCCAGGACCCCGAGATCCTGACCTGAGTTGAAGGCAGCAGCTTAACCCACTGAGCCACCCAGGCACCCCACCTTATAGAATCATTTATATCAGGCAATTATAAAGCAATGTTTTACTACAGCAACTGCATTCTGAGATTCCACTAATTCCATTAATTCTCAAAATTTCCTCACAAGAAACCAAAGTGAACACACTTTCTCTTCAAGAAAAGGATAAATAGGAGTCAGGATGGCAGAGGAGTAGGGATTCTAAGTTTTTCTCATTTCTTGAATAGAGCTAGATTCTGAAACCTCATAAATCAACTAGAGATCTGAGAAAAGAAATGCTGCAGAGCTACAGGTAGGAAAGTGACCTCGTTTTGGAAGGTAGAAGGTGCAGAGACTTGAATCTGGTGTGATACAGCTAATGATAGAGGGGATGGGAGGAAATCCTCCTAGAAATGCTATTGCAAAGTACTAGAAGTAGTGAAGCATAAAATCAGAACAATTTATTTAATTTTAATTTTTATATATTTTATGTATTTTTTTGCTTTTATTACATTTTAATTCTTATTTTTTTAACACGTTGGGATCTAGTTTCTCTAAACAAGCAGATGAAGACACAAAGATATCTAGTTTCTTGTTTTGGTTGTTGTTTTTTCTTGTGTTTTCTTCTTCTTTATTCTTTTGCCATCTTGGAAAAAAAAAAAAAAACAATGAGTTGGAGAAATTTATCACAAGAGTAAGGAAGTGGTTCTCATAGCCACAGATTTAATCATACAGTTACAAGTAAGAAGTCTGAACTAGAATTTAAAGCAAAGATTATAAAGATACTAACTATGTTTTAAAAACAAATAGAAGGCACTAGGAAATCCATCACTATAGACATACAAGGACTACAATATAGACATGCTGAAATTAAAAATGCTATCACTGAGATGCAGTCCCAAGTGGAGACCATATAAATGAGGATGAATGAAATAGAAGAGGAATTTAGTGATACAGAAGACGAAGTTATGGAAAATAATGAAGCTGATCAGAGGAAAGATAGACAACTCTTAGATAATGAAGGTACACTTAGGGAATTCAGCATTCTCCTAGTGAAAGAATATCTGTATTGTAGGAGTCTCAGAAGAAGAGTAGAAAAGAAGCAGAAGGTTTAGTTGAACAAATTATAGTTGAGAACTTACCTAAACCAAAAAAGGAAACAGGTATTCAGGTACAAGAGGCACAGAGAACTCCCCCCCAAATCAACAGAAATAAGTCAACACCATGACATACTAGAGTGAAAATTCAAAGTGAAATTTCAAAGATAAAGAGAACATCCTAAAATCAACCTGAGACAAGATGTACTTACCTACACATGTAGGCACATAAGGCTTGCAGCAGGCCTGTCCACAGAAATCTGGCAGGCCAGAAAAGACTGGCATATTCAATGTGCTAAGTTAGAAAAATATGTAGCCAAGAACACTATATCCAGCTAGGCTGTCATTCAGACCAAATAAATAAATAAATAAAGGAATTCATGAACACTAACCCAGCCCTGCAAGAAATATTAAAGGGACCCATAGAGCAAAAAGAGATCCCAAAAGTAACAAAAGCCATAAAGGAACAGAGATAATCTGCACATACAGCAACCTTACCTGTAATAAAATGGCACTAAATTTATATTTTAATAATTCTCTAAATGTAATTGGATAAAATGCTACAATCAAAAGACAAAGGATAACATAATTGATTAAAAAGTTAAAAAAAAAGACTCATCAGTACACTGCCTATAGGAGATTCATTTCAGAGAGAAAGACACCTCCAGATTTCAAGTGATGGTGTAGAGAATGATTTATCATACTAATGGAATCAAAAGAAAGTCGAAGTAACCATCCTTTTGCCAGAGAAAATAGATTTTAGGCCAAAGATTACAATAAGAGAAGAAGGACAGTATATGATTATAAAGGGGTATATACAACAGGAAGATCTAACAAATGTAAATATTTATGCCCATAACATAGGAGTAGTCAAATGTATAAATTAATTAATAATAAACCTTAAGGACATTGAAAATACTACAATAATAGTTGTGGGCTTTAACACCCTAATCATAGCAATGGACAAATTGTCTAAGCAGAAGATAACCAATGAAACAAGGGCTTTGACACACTGGACCAGCTGGACTTAACAGATATAGTCAGAGCATTTCATCCTAAAGCATACAGAAATCACATTCTTCTTCTGTGCACATGGAAAGTTTTCCAGAACAGATTACATACTGGATCATATATCAGACCTCAACTTTTTGAAAAAGATTGAGATCATGCCATACATATTTTCAGACCACAATGATCTGAAACTTGAAATCTAACGTATGAAAACATAAAAGGGCCACAAATGCATGGAGGTTAAAAGGAATCCTATTTCAGAATGAATGGGTCAACCAGAAAATTAAAGAAGAGCTTTAAAAATATCAGACACATGAAAAAATGTTCATCATCACTAGCCATCAGGGAGATTCAAATTAAAACCACATTGAGATACCACCTGACACCCGTTAGAATGGCCAAAATTAGCAAGACAGGAAACAATGTGTGTTGGAGAGGATGTGGAGAAAGGGGAACCCTCTTACACTGTTGGTGGGAATGCAAGTTAGTGCAGCCACTTTGGAGAACAGTGTGGAGAATCCTGAAGAAATTAAGAACAGAGCTTCCCTATGACCCTGCAATTGCACTGCTGGGTATTTACCCCAAAGATACAGATGTAGTGAAAAGAAGGGCCATCTGTACCCCAATGTTTATTGCAGCAATGACTATGGTCGCCAAACTGTGGAAAGAACCAAGGTGCCCTTCAACGGATGAATGGATAAGGAAGATGTGGTCCATATACACAATGGAGTATTATGCCTCCATCAGAAAGGATGAATACCCAACTTTTGTAGCAACATGGACGGGACTGGAAGAAATTATGCTGAGCGAAATAAGTCAAGCAGAGAGAGTCAAGTATCCTATGGTCTCACTTATTTGTGGAGCATAACAAAGAACATGGAGGACATGGGGGGATGGAGAGGAGAGGGAGTTGAGGGAAACTGGAAGGGGAGATGAACCATGAGAGACTATGGACTCTGAAAAACAACCAGAGGGTTTTGAAGGGGCGGGGGTGTGGGAGGTTGAGGAACCAGGTGGTGGGTAATAGGGAGGGCAAGTACTGCATGGAGCACTGGGTGTGATGCCAAAACAATGAACACTGTTATGCTGTAAATAAACAAATAAAAGAAAATGTGGATGCATATTTATCCTTAGCAACGTAGTAGAATATTCATGGCACATCTGAGAAAAGTCGTATGTAAAAGAGATAAAAATTTATGGGATGTAATAAATTAAATATAGATATGGATAGATGTGGTTATCTTAATATCAAGGATGTGTTAATAATGGTCTCTAGGTGGTGGACACTGGTGGTTCGAATTTTGATTTTTTATGTTTATATGATGAAAATAAAATATTGATAATAATTTAAAAAAATTCATGGAAGCAAATGAAACTGAATACACAACAGTTGTGAACCACTGGGAAGCAGCGATGGCAGTTCTAAGAGGTAAGTATATAGCAATACAGGTCCCCTCTCAAGAGACAAGAAAACTATCAAATGCACAACCTAATCTTATACCTAAAGATACTGGAGATAAAAAGGGCATAAACCCTAAATCCAGTGGGAAATGAGAAATAATAAAAATTAGAGCAGAGGGGTGCCTGGATGGCTCAGTGCGTTACCTCTGCCTTCAGCTCAGGTCATGATCCCAGGGTCCTGGGATTGAGCCCTATATCAGGTTCTCTGCTCAGCAAGGAGTCTGCTTCCCTTCCTCTCTCTCTGCCTGCCTCTCTGCCTACTTGTGATCTCTGTATGTCTAATAAATAAATAAAATCTTTTAAAAAATTAAAAGATTTAGAGCAGAAAGCAAAGAAACAGAAATTAAAGAAAAGAACAGAGAAATGTAATGATGAACTGGTTCTTTGAAAGAATTAATAAGATTGTTAAACCTCTAATCAGATTCACCAAAAATAAAAGAGAAAGGACTCAACTAAATAAAAGCATAAACAAGAGAGAAGAAAACACAGTGAACACCCCATAAATGCAAACAATCATAAGGAAATATTGAGCAATTACATGCCAAAAAGCTGGGCAAGCTGAAAGAAATGGATACAGTCCTTGAAACATAATCTACCAAAATTCAATGAGGAAGAAACAGAAAACCTAAACAGACCCAAACCAGCAAAAAAGGGGAAAAAACTGAATTAGTTACCAAAAATTTCCCAAAAAGTATCCAGAGACAAATGGCTTTCCAGGTGGATTCTGCCAAGTAATAAAATAAGAATTAATGCACATATTTCTTAAAGTATCAAAAAAATAGAAAAAAGGAAAACAGTAAACTCCTTCTATGAGACCAGCATTGCCTTGAGGCCAAAACCACAGAAGGATGCCCCCTAAAAAGGAGAATTACAGACCAGTATCCTTGATGAACAAGGATGCATATAGTCTCACCAAGATACTAGCCCACAGGATCCAATGGTACATTTAAAGGATTATTCAATATGACCATGAGGGATTTATTCCTGCACTGAAAAGTGACTCAACCTCAGCAAGTCAATCAATGAGATACATCACATTAAAAAAAGGACACACACAAAAAAAGAGAGAGAACCATATGACATTCTCCGTAGATGCAGAAAAAGCATTTCACAAAATACTGCATCTTCTTTGAAAAAAAACTCTCTACCATGTAGAAAGAGAGGGAATATAACTCAGCATAATAAAGACCATATAGGAAAGACCCACAATAGATATAATCCTCAACAGAGAAAGACTGATTTTCCCCTACATGTTTCCCTGACAAAAACACCAGGTTTGTCCACTCTCACCACCGATGTCCAAATGTTCAGCATGGAAATGTGTGGTTTCTCTCATAGCGGATCTTCTATGCTTCTGCCTTTTGCCTCCCTATCCCTGGAAAATAATCGTACAACCATGCAGTAGCAAGCAGTTGATGTCAACACAGAGCAGAAAACTGGCATCTAGACACTCTGTTCTCAGGCAGGTTTCCTGCTCCTAAAGCTTGGTGGTAAGGTAGTTTTTGTTTGCTTGTTTGTTTGTTTTTGTTTGTTTGTTTGTTTTTAACTTTCTGAAGTCTGGGAACTCTGCCATACTCAGCACCACCCATTTTCATGTCACCCCAGGGATCCTGAGACCAATCTTGTCACACTCAGGATTCCACCTGGCTTCCCTACCTGAGCATTTTTAAGCCAGGGACACCCCCACAGTAGCAGACTTCTAAATGTTACCATTTTCTGATCTGCTGCTAAGAAGACTTTGTGGTAGCTTCCCCAGGCAGGTTCCACCCCTAAGCCATATAACACCAGATTCAAATCTGAACACCACCTCCCTTCCGAATGGTGGGTCCTTTTCTATTTGTAGACCTGCAGCATTGTTTTCTCAGATCTCTGATTCATTTATTGTGTGTTCTGAATGATCTGATAAATATTTACTTGTATTTGAGGGAGGAGACAAACTTAAGTCCTCCTCCCACTGCTTTGTGTTGGAAGCTAGACATGAAGACAGTGAACCTGCTGACAGGCTGGATTTTGTTCTCCCCCGTCTATGAGAGCTGAATATTGTTTTGGCAAAAGATAATGACTTGGGACACAGCATCATCCTTTCTTGGTTTAAGCTTATTTTGGGAAGACGTAGCAAACATAATAGCTACCATTTTCTACATTTATATTTAAGCTTTAATGGAGGAGTGGAAAGTAGCATTTACTTGAATGTCATATTATGAACTTACCCATGAAATGTGACAGTTCATGGGGTTTAATGGTCCGTGTCTTCATGAATACTGGCGATAGCATTTCAGGGAATGGTGATGCTGAGTGATACATTTAGCTTTACACTGGTTGAGTCTTTCAGCCTCACCATGAACTTCACTATAAATACATCCCAAAGATGAATTTTTCATCCTGAAATAAGTTAACCTGTTTTCCATTCGATGATGTCAGAAGGGTCACTGAAAAAGCCCTTGGTCATTGGCCAGCTGAGCTACGTGGTGACTGGCCACCTGAATGAGACCAATTTGTGAGTGCCTGGGTGATTCACCAGGGCATGGTGGTGACATCACAAGAAGGCATTGTGATGCCCCAGGGTGAGGCCAGCAAGACGGGCTAGGTTGTGCCGCTGATGCAGAGGCCACCTGAGCCGCCTCCTCGAAGTTTCCCCAGAAGGCTGTGGAATGGATTGGGGCTCACCCAGCAGTAAGACCCCGAGAAATTGGAAGGAGCGCTTTTCCTTCCAGGAGTCTTTCCAAGGGAGCAGCTTCTCCTCCAGGCAGAGCAGAGAGACTGCGGAAAAAGCAGCGGGTGGGGGGAAAACCACCGGTGAGGCCAGAGCCTCTGAGGACCTCCAGGGGCACCGCTCCAGCCTCCACAGGGATGGGCACTGCCTCTGGAAGCAGGTGGCAGCAGGTCTGGGAGGGAACGGTGTGGACCTGACCTCCAGAGGCGCTGCTCCATCTGCTTCAGAGATGGGCCTGGCCTGGGGGAGCTGGCGTTGGTGCTGGGCATGGAGTGGGCTGCACAGAAAGAGGGGCGCAGGGGCGACCCACAGGAGGCCCAGCCCCAAAAGGCGGGGAGAGTCAGGTAATCCTGGGCAGCCTGCACAGCCCCCACAGAGGAGGCCCAGCCAAGTGCAGTCCAGAAGCCCCCTGGTGGAGGCAGCAAGGAAAAGGGCCCAATTGTTGAGATAATCCAGGAACTTTCTCAAGTTTGTTGCAGGGGTGCCAGACACTGGTTTTGGAGAACTTGTCTACAATCAGGGATTGATTTCAAGGACTTTTTTTTTTTTTTTTAAGCGACAAATTTGTTTCCCCCTCCTTCCCCACGGATCCCATCCTAAAACACTCCCTTACCCCATTCCAACAGGTCCAAGTGACCTTAAACACCTTCCTCTGCCATGGTTCTCTTTTGTTTATAAATTTTGAATCATTATTAATTTTTATTTGCCTACATTACATCTTTGTTCTAAAATATAAACTTTCTTTGTCAATCTATGGACATGCCTATATATGAAGGAGATGGGTGTGCCCAAAGTGATAGGATGATTTAACAGAAAATTTACCTAGTTGTACTACTTTCTGTATTTAGGTATAGTATTTTTTAAAAAAATGACTCTGGGGCTCCTGGGTGGCTAAATTGGTTAAACTTCTGCCTTAGGCTCAGCTCATGATCCCAGGGTCCTGATAGTGAACCCTGCATCTGGCTTCCTGTTTGGTGTGGTGCCTGATTACCCCTCTCCTGCTCCCTTTGTGCTTTCTCTGAAACAAATACAATATATATTTTTTTAAAAAGTTAATTTAAAAAAGTAAAAATAAGAAAATGAAATATAATTTTCTTTGCCTGTCACTAATTTTCCAGTGCAGTCATAGTGACAGCAATATTAATAGAGCAAAGTTGGATACTTTGTTAAAACCAAAGAGTGTATTGAGACTTTTCGGGAACAAAGTCCCTGAGAAATGCAAGGATGACATGTGTATGGATAAAAATGTATGATGGTTACTATGCTGATTTTAGTGGCAATGGTGAAGATGGTAAAAAAAAATATCACAGCATCTGTGCATGGGTCACTCATGCCACTCAGATTCGACACATCCAGCATAAACTATCCCATTTAGTCTTGTCATTTTTTTTTGCTTTTTATTCAGATTTAGTTATAATTGACAATATGGTACACGGTTTCATTTAAGAATTACACTTTCCAATAATCACTACAAAGTGCATACCCACCAATTCACTTAGCTTTTGTATGTTGTGTGTGTGTGTGTGTGTGTAAAAATACTACAAACTGGTGAGATCTCCAGTAACAGGAAATTTCCAATATACCGTGTTGTTAACTATATATAAATTGCTGTAAATATAACTTATTCAACATGTATACTGGAAACTTAGCATTTGACCCACATCTTCCCAATTTTCCCTGCCTTTAGTCACTGACAATTGCCATTCTACTCTTCTAAAGATTGACTACTAGATTCCATTTACAATTGTAATTATAAAGTGTTTGTCTTTCTATGTCTGGCTTATTTCACTTCTCTCAATGCCCTCCAGGTTCATCCATGTTACTTTTATTTCATTTTTCCATTCGTCAATGAATATGTCAAATTAATTTCCACAGGGCGCCTGGGTGGCTCAGTGGGTTAAGCCACTGCCTTCGGCTCAGGTCATGATCTTCAGGGTCCTGGGATCGAGTCCCACATCGGGCTCTCTGCTTGGCAGGGAGCCTGCTTCCTCCTCTCTCTCTGCCTGCCTCTCTGCCTGCTTGTGATCTCTCTCTGTCAAATAAATATATAAAATATTTTTAAAAAAATTAATTTCCACATTTTATCTATTGTGAGTCACACTGCAATAATGATTACAAGAGTAAAGTATAGCTTCAAATTTTATTTCATATCATTTTATTTCCTTTCTGTAGACATCCAGAAGTGGGAAGTTGGAACTTATGATAGTTTTACTTTTAAATGTTTGAAAAACTTTACTATTTTCCATAATGGCTATACTAATTTATATTCCCATCAAGTGTTGTTTTTTCTCCCCATTCTCTCCAACAGATACCATTGTATTCCATTATTGATAACAATCATTCCAAGAAGTGTGAGATCATATCTCATGATTCTGATCTGCTCTCCTGATGAGTCAAAATCTCAAAGAGTTGAATTCATTAATCCAAGTTTACATTTATAGTGACAGCTAGCATTAGATCTAACATTGGCTCCTAAAATCTGCAGCATGTTTTACAATAAAGCAAAATAAACTTCTCTTCAGTCTGAATCTAAAGACAAAGTATATACTGATAAATCAGATATCTCTCCATATCTCTTTACCTACTTACCTATTTATTAGTACTCATTCTCTGATGTGATATTTCATAAAGATGTATATACAGAAACACACGGATATATGCACATATGAATACTATACATTTTAGATCTGTGTACAATAAAATCCTTAGGATCACAAGCTTTATAACCATCTAAAAAAACAAAAAATACACATTGGTTAACTAGTTTAAATGAGCCTTAATTCCTAAGTCATGAAAGCATTCTGAACTCTGTAATTTTTTTGTCCTCTTTAATAGAAACTGTTGTGGAAACATTAGTAGGCATGAAAAATTTCATGTATGACTCATTGCAGAGATACTGTAGGGAACCATGCTTGCCTGGACTCGAGAGGATTGTCCTCTTGGCAACCTGATACATTCTAGGGAAGTCATTTCATAATACCATAAAATCTAGATAATGGATAGCAATGCAAAAATAATTATTATCTATGGGCATGCAGATACAAGTATGAACAATTTTTCAAAGACCCAAGGTAGGCTTTGTGCAGCCAATAGGTTCATTGTAGACCTGTGGGAAAATGTCTGCTAGGTCTTTTAGAGAACTTTTCCCCTATAAGTGGGTAAACAAGTTTATTTTGGTAAAGTTCACAAAAAAGTATGACAGAGTTCTTGAAAAGAGAAGAAGCAACCCAAATTTATATGAAAATTGGTGATTTTTGTTTTTTACATTTAAATGCTTATTAAAGTTTAGTCTGAGATCTCTTATAAAATTTTAGGAAAATGATAAAAATTTCTGTTAAATGTGCATTCTTGTTGCAACTATGCAATAATCAGACAAAATAGTGACCAGACTTATTTAGTGCTCTGAATGAACTTTTTTTGAGATTCGTTTGCTTCTGAATAAAATTCTACATTGTCTGGTATCTAGAGAACACACTTCTAGATTTGCCAATGGATCATATATAGTTTTAACTGAATTACTTCTCATCACATGGAATCCACTTCTAATCTTTATGATAATGATCCTATATGTGAAAAATCACTTTATTCTGTAAATATGTGAATCAATAAAGTGAGAGGTTTTTCAAGTCTTATGTGCAATTGAATAGGAACATTGGAAACCTAGGAAAAAGAATATCTGTAATATTAATAATGCTTATGAAATGATATTAAGATCAATTCAAAATGGTAATATGCAAATTATGTATAAGTTACATTATTTCGAGGACTTTTCTCATTATGATGAAGGAATAAACTGAATATATACATTTACAAAGCAATTTACAGGGGAGAAAATAAAGAGGAGGTTGACCTTTGTAAGCAAAACCACATAGGGCAACTTTGGTATTGGGGCGGGACATGGATGAGATTTCACTGAGAGGATCTGGAAGTGATGTGTGTATTCTCTACAGTATTGATTAAAGTTGTACTGTTGCAGGGAATAAGAGAAAATAAGATTAAGACTGAAATAGATAGGAAACAAGAAATATCTTGAAATGACAAAAATGAAGGACTAAACCAATTCATTGAGGCATAACTTGTATAATTTTTTTATTTACTTTTTTTTTTGTGTTTATTTTCAGCGAAACAGTGTTCATTGTTTTTGCACCACACCCAGTGCTCCATGCAGTATGTGCCCTCCCTATTACTCACCACCTGGTTCCTCAACCTCCCAGGCCCCTGCCCCTTCAAAATCCTCTGGTTGTTTTTCAGAGTCCATAGTATCTCATGGTTCATCTCCCCTTCCAGTTTCCCTCAACTCCCCCTCCTCTCCATCTCCCCATGTCCACCGTGTTCTTTGTTATGCTCCACAAATAAGAGAGACCATAGGATACTTGATTCTCTCTGCTTGACTTATTTCGCTCAGCATAATCACTTCCAGTCCCGTCCATGTTGCTACAAAAGTTGGGTATTCATCCTTTCTGATGGAGGCATAATACTCCATTATGTATATGAACCACATCTTCCTTATCCATTCGTCCGTTGAAGGGAATCTTGGTTCTTTCCACAGTTTGGCGACCGTGGCCATTGCTGCTATAAACATTGGGGTACAGATGGCTCTTCTTTTCACTACATCTGTATCTTTGGGGTAAATACCCAGCAGTGCAATTGCAGGGTCATAGGGAAGCTCTATTCTTAATTTCTTGAGGAATCTCCACACTGTTCTCCAAAGTGGCTGCACTAACTTGCATTCCCACCAACAGTGGAAGAGGGTTCCCCCTTCTCCACATCCTCTCCCACACACATTGTTTCTCGTCTTGCTAATTTTGGGCATTCTAACTGGTGTCAGGTGGTATCTCAATGTAGTTTTAATTTCAATCTCCTGATGGCTAGTGATGATGAACATTTTTTCATGTGTCTGATAGCCATTTGTATGTCTTCATTGGAGAAGCGTCTGTTCATATCTTCTGCCCATTTTTTTAAAGATTTTATTTATTTATTTGACAGAGAGAGATCACAAGTAGGCAGAGAGGCAAGCAGAGAGAGTGAGAGGGAAGCAGGCTCCCCGCCGAGCAGAGAGCCTGATGTGGGACTCGATCCCAGGACCCTGAGATCATGACCTGAGCCGAAGGCAGTGGCCTAAACCACTGAGCCACCCAGGTGCCCCTTCTGCCCATTTTTTGATATGATTATCTGTTTTGTGTGTGTTGAGTTTGAGGAGTTCTTTATAGATCCTGGATATCAACTTTTGTCTGTACTGTCATTTGCAAATATCTTCTCCCATTCCGTGGGTTGCCTTTTTGTTTTGTTGACTATTTCCTTTGCTGTGCAGAAGCTTTTGATCTTGATGAAGTCCCAAAAGTTCTTCTTTTTTTTTTTTTTTTGTTTCCTTTGCCTTTGGAGACATATCTTGAAAGAAGTTGCTGTGACTGATACCGAAGAGGTTACTTCCTATGTTCTCTTCTAGGATTCTGATGGATTCCTGTCTCATGTTGAGGTCTTTTATCCATTTCGAGTTTATCTTTGTGTACGGTGTAAGAGAATGGTCGAGTTTCATTCATCTACATATCGCTGTCCAGTTTTCCCAGCACCATTTATTGAGAAGACTGTCTTTTTTCCATTGTATATTTTTTCCTGTTTTGTCAAAAGATTATTTGACCATAGAGTTGAGGGTCCATATCTGGGCTCTCCACTCTGTTCCACTGATCAATGTGTCTGTTTTTAGGCCAGTACCACGCTGTCTTGGTGATCACAGCTTTGTAGTAAAGCTTGAAATCGGGTAACGTGATGCCGCCAGGTTTGTTTTTGTTTTTCAACATTTCCTTAGCAATTCGGGGTCTCTTCTGATTCCATACAAATTTTAGGATTATTTCCTCCAGCTCTTTGAAAAATACCGATGGAATTTTGATCGGAATGGCATTAAAAGTAAAGATTGCTCTAGGCACTATAGACATTTTAACAATGTTTATTCTTCCAATCCAAGAGCATGGAACGGTCTTCCATCTTTTTGTGTCTTCTTCAATGTCTTTCATGAGTGTTCTGTAGTTCCTCGAGTACAGGTCCTTTACCTCTTTGGTTAGGTTTATTCCCAGGTATCTTATGTTTCTTGGTGCTATAATAAATGGAATCGATTCTCTAATTTCCCTTTCTATATATTCATTGTTAGTGTATAAGAAAACCACTGATTTCTGTCCATTGACTTTGTATCCTGCCACGTTACTGAATTGCTGTATGAGTTCTAGTAGTTTGGGGATGGAGTCTGTGGGGTTTTCCATATAAAGAATCATGTCATCTGCGAAGAGAGAGAGTTTGACTTCTTCACTGTCAATTTGGATACCTTTTATTTCTCTTTGTTTTCTGATTGCCGTTGCTAGGACTTCTAATACTATGTTGAACAAGAGTGGTGAGAGTGGGCATCCTTGTCGAGTTCCCGATCTCAATGGGAAGGCTGCAAATTTTTTCCCATTGAGGATGTTATTTGCTGTGGGTCTTCCATAGATAGATTTTATGAAGTTCAGGAATGTTCCCTCTATCCCTATACTTTGAAGCGTTTTCATCAGGAACGGATGCTGGATTTTGTCAAATGCTTTTTCTGCATCAATTGAGAGGACCATGTGGTTCTTCTCTCTTCTCTTATTGATTTGTTCTATCACACTGATTGATATGTGAATGTTGAACCAACCTTGTAACCCAGGGATCAATCCCACCTGCTCATGGTGGATAATCTTTTTAATGTGTTGCTGGATCCTGTTTGCTAGAATCTTGTTGAGAATCTTTGCATCCATATTCATCAGTGATATGGGTCTGAAATTCTCCTTTTTGGTAGGGTCTTTGCCTGGTTTGGGGATCAGGGTAATGCTGGCTTCATAAAAAGAGTCTGGAAGTTTTCCTTCTGCTTCAATTTTTTGGAACAGCTTTAGAAGAATTGCTGTTATTTCTTCTTTGAAAGTTTTGTAGAATTCCCAGGGAATCCGTCAGATCCTGGGCTCTTGATTTTTGGGAGGTTTTGATCACTGCTTCAGTCTCATTACTAGATATAGGTCTATTCAGGTTGTCAATTTCTTCCTCGTTCAATTTTGGGAATTTACAGTTTTCCGGGAATGCAACTATTTCATCTAGGTTGCTTAGTTTATTGGCATATAACTGTTGGTAATAATTTCTGATGATTGTTTCTATTTCCTTGGTGTTAGTTGTGATCTCTCCCTTTTCATTCATAATTGTATTAATTCGGGCTTTCTCTCTTTTCTTTTGGATTAGTGTGGCCAATGGTTTATCGATCTTATTGATTCTTTTAAAAAACCAGCTTCTAGTTTCATTGATACGTTCTAGTGTATCTCTCGTTTCTACCTCATTGATCTCTTCTCTAATCTTGATTATTTCCCTTCTTGCTTGTGGAGTTGGTTTAATTTGTTGTTGATTCTTGAGTTCTTTAAGGTGTAGAGACAGCTGGTGTATTCTGGATTTTTCAATTTTTTTGAGGGAGGCTTGGATGGCTATGTATTTCCCCCTTAGAACAGCCTTTGCTGTATCCCATAGGTTTAGGTCCAAAGTGTCTTCATTCTCATTGGTTGCCATGAATTGTTTAAGTTCATCTTTGATCACCTGGTTGATCCAAGCATTCTTAAGCAAGGTGGTCTTTAGCTTCCAGGTGTTTGAGTTCCTTCTGAACTTTTCCTGTGATTGAGTTCCAGTTTCAAAGCATTGTGATCTGAGAATATGCAGGAAATAATGTCAGTCTTTTGGTATCGGTTGAGTCCTGCTTTGTGACCCAGTGTGTGGTCTATTCTGGAGAAGGTTCCATGTGCACTTGAGAAGAATGAGTATTCTGTTGTTTTAGGGTGGAGTGTTCTGTATACTATGAGGTCCACCTGGTCCAATGTTTCATTCAATGCTCTTATTTCTTTATTAATCTTCTGCTTCGATGATCTGTGTATTACTGAGAGAGGAGTATTAAGGTCTCCTACTATAACTGTATTCATATCAATATGACTCTTTATCTTGATTAATAGTTTTCTTATGTAATTCGGTGCTCCCATATTGGGGGCATAGATATTTACAATTGTTAGGTCATCTTGGTGGATAGTCCCTTTAAGAATTATGTAGTGTCCTTCTGTATCTCTGACTATGGTCTTTAGTTTAAAATCTAATTTATCTGATATGAGAATCGCTACCCCAGCCTTCTTTTGAGGCCCACTGGCATGAAAAGTGCTTCTCCATCCCTTCACGTTAAGTCTGGGTGTATCCTTAGGTTCAAAATGGGTCTCTTGTAGACAACATATGGATGAGTCCTGTCGTTTTAGCCAATCTGCAACCCCATGTTGTTTTATGGGCACATTTAGGCCATTCACATTGAGAGTGATTATTGAGAGATAGGTTTTTATTGACATCGTGTTAGCTTTGAAGTCTTTCTGTCTGTAGATTGTTTCTATATTTCTGTTCAATGATATTCTTCGGATTTTTTCTCTTTTATAGGACCCCCTTAATATTTCCTGCACTGTTGGCTTGGTGGTTGCATAGTCATTTAAGCCTTGCTGGTCTTGGAAACTCTTTATCTCTCCATCCATTTTAAACATCAATCTTGCTGGATAGAGTATTCTTGGCTGCATGTTCTCATTTAGTACTCTGAATATATTTTGCCAGCCCATCCTGGCTTGCCAGGTCTCTGTGGACAGGTCTGAAATTATTCTAATGGGCTTTCCTCTGTATGTAAGGCGCTTCTTTGTCCTAATTTTAAGAGGGTCTGTCTTGAAACATAATTCCTCATTTTAACTATAAGGTGTCACGAGGACTTTTGAGAATCTAAAATCTTGGTTGGAAATCTCTCTGCCTCTAGTACATGAATGTTGTTTCCATTTGTGAGATTGGAAAAATTTTCATAGACAACTTCTTCCACTATATCTCCTAGACTTCTTTCTTTTTCCTCCCCTTCAGGGATTCCAATAATTCTGACGTTGGAGCGTTTCATGGCATCATTTAGTTCCCTGATTCTGTTTTTGTGGCTTCTGAGCTGTTTGTCCCAGGCTTCCTCCTGATCCTTTCTCTCTATCTGTTTGTCCTCCACATCACTAATTCTATCTTCTGTCTCAGTTACCCTAACTTTTAGAGAATTTAGATTAGATTGGAACTCATTGAGAGCATTGTGAACATCATCCCTGTTGGCTTTCAGTTCTGTCCTAATCAATTCTGTTTGGTCATCCATGGCTTTCTCCAACCTAGCTATTGCCTGGATAATTGTTAGCCTGAATACCTTTTCCGACATATTGTCTATGTCGATTGCCATTAGCTCTGTTGCAGAAGGTCCATCCTCTGTATTTTTCCTCTCTTGGGCATTCATCCTCCTAGTCATTTTGGGAAGAGATGACTGAAAGGATGCAGCTGGATGTATCGACTGTGGTGCAGTCAAGGTGCACCCTGGAACACTTCTGTGCAATCAGGGTACCCCACCCAAATAAGAGAAAAAAGAAAAGAAAAAGAAATAGAGAAGAAGGAAGAAAAAAAAAGGAAAAGGAAAAAGGAAAAAAAAAAAGAGAGAGAGAGAGATACAGGGAAAAAAGGGAAGATAAAAGGGAAGGCTCAGCCCAAATGGGCCCCAAGGTAATTTATGAGGTATACAAACAAAAACAGACAAACGAAAAGACTAATAAATGTATATGAGAAGAGAAAAAATATATATATGTAAGCAAAAAAAAAAGGGAATACCCTCATCAGAAAGAACCCCAAGTATAAGATTTATATTCTATCAGGACAAACACAAATTCACAGAAACACTGGCAGAAGGAAAAATTAGGAGAGTGGTTTTAAATTCTCAGTGTGGGCAAGGAAGGTTATTTTGATTCTTCCTGGATGTATCTTGATGGTTTTGTTAAGTGACTCATCTTTCCTAAGTTCCAGGGGGATTAGAAACTGGTTTGCCTATAGGGGTAGCATTGATTGGGGAAAGGGGATTACCTTGAAGTTTAACTCTATATGTATAGTAGAAAATAAAAATTAAAAAAGAATAAACTAGACTAAACTAAGTTAAAATTAAAAAAGAATAGAAAAGCAAATAAAAACACGGGTGTATGTATCAAAAAGTTCAGGTTAGAAGGTTATTAAGGAATTTGATGTACTGGACATCTCAGTGTGATGGTAAATAGGTTAAAAAATTATCTGTATGTATTAAAAAAAAGAAGCAGAATATTGGCAAAGAGTTAAAAATAGAAGTTGTATTTATCAAGTAGTGTTGATTGTTCTGTTGTAGTCTTCTTCTTTTTTTTTTTTTCCTTCCTTCCTGGTTGGTTTTCTGGGGGAGGGGCCTGCCACGTGGGTTTTCAGACAATGATGTTCCCTGAGTTAGGTCCTCCCGCTCCCCTGAAGGGGGTGGGCTCTGAGGAAACTGTTTTCTTCAGGCTTTTCTTCTCTGGGGTTCTTATGTTCTTTCATCTCTTTTCTCTTGCCTTGACAGCTTTTGATGGTTTTTGGAGTTTTAGAGGAGAGCAAACTGCACCCAGACCTCCCTCTCAGAGAATGTTCTGCAGAGCTGCTGGCAGAGTCGGCTCTGAGTCACTGTCCCTGGGGATGCAGGAGCTCCTCATTGTACCCAATACCGGGGCAGCGGCGGCTGTCTAGGCAGCTCCAGACCGCCAGAGAGGTTCCAAGCAGAGATCGCACACTGAGATTGTCCCGCTGTCCTGGGCTGGGAATGTCTGGTTTTTCCGGATGCCAGAGCTCCAGGCTAGCACCTGTGAGCACCTCTCCCAGGGGAGGGTGTGGGAGGCGCGCGTTTCAGGATTGCTGTCTGGCCAGGCTCCCAGCACCTCAGGGGAGCCGGACCCCATGCATTCTTGGGCACACTGGCAGCTCACGGGTGCTGGTGGCTCAGGGACCAAGACCTGATTTCTCCACTGCACTCTCTCTGGTTCTGGGCCAGGGGAGGCTGTCCTGGGTCCAGGGACTTATGTCCCTGTCCCTAATCACCCCAATTCCCACTATTACCCCCCATGATCCTTTGCTCTTTTTTTTTTGAGTGCTTTCTACCAGACTCCAAGTTAATGCTGGTCCCCAGTCGCAGGGCACTCTTGTATTGGGGTATTACTTTCCAATCGGTCACCTCTGGTGGCTCCCTCCCCCTTTTGTTTATCTTCCGATATCAGTCCGATGTTCCCACTCTGCTTTACCTGCCACTGGTGTCTTCTGCTCCTGTAGAGATTCAGACGTGTATAATTCTGATCTCAGGCTGATTTCATGGGTGATAGGAGTTCTTTGGTAGGTAATCAGCTCACTTTAGGGTACAGGTTGAAAGGGCGCCTCCTCCTACTTCCCTGCCATCTTCTCTACCCCTTATTTATTTGTTTACTGAGAAAGGGTTCTTGGGGGTGGGAGGAGCAGACTCCCTGCTGAGCACAGAGCCCAATATGGGGCTTGATCCCACAACCCTAGATTATGACCCGATCCGAAATCAAGAGATGAACGCCCTACTGACTGAGAGCCACCAATATACCAAAGCTTTAAATGTGTCTATTCTCTCCCCAATTTCACTTCCAGGACTCCACTCCAGAGATCCACTCATATGTCAGAACAAAGACCCATGTATAAATGTTTACAGGTGACTCACATCACAAAATTCTGTGGTGCATGCGGAGTGGTCAGAACCTCCCTATATGGCAGATGAGGATGGAAAATCATATGACCAATACACGAAAATATTGGGAATATTTTACAAAACTATACGTGATTTTGACCTAGGACTGAGCAATTCCACTCCTGGATGTTCAATCAAGGAAAAATATAATGTACATCCACAAAAGATCTGTCCAACCATCCATATTTACTCATAATATCCAAAATCTGGAAACGGGGTGTCTGGCAAAAGGAAAATGGGTTACCCAACTACAGTACACCCATGTGATAGAATGCTAAGCAACAAAACAGAGCTGCTGATTCATGCAAAATCACAGTAAATCCCCACGTGATGATCCTGAGTGAGAAAAGACAACACAAAACAGTATGCACTTTACAATTCCAGTAGGCAAAAATCATCTTAAAGAGTGGGAAAACAGTCAAAACACTTATGTGGAGGAGGAATGAGGGGGACGCATTGGCTTGCAAGGGGCACGAGGGAACTTTATGGGGGGTGGTGGGAATGTCATATGGGTAGAAAAAGATTCTGGTTACACAACTATATGCATTTGCCAAGACTCAGCAAACGTTTGTGTATACATTTTACTTGGAAAGAAGGAAAGCCATAAACACATCTTGAATTCTAGTAGATGATCACTGCTGATGTCCCAGATTTACCTTCGTGTATATCAAAAGCAGTAAGAACTGACAGATGGACAGAAGGATGACAGGTGGGCAGATGAGCGATCATGCCAGCATAATAAAATGTTAATCGTGAAGCTTACAGATTTATGGTAAATCATGAAAAGAAATAGTGTATGCAATATGGGAATCCCAAAAGGGAAGAAAGGGAATAAGAAAGGGACAGAAAATACATTTAAAGCAATAATGGCTGAAAACTTCCCAAATGAGCCAGGGACATCCAGATTCATGAGGCTCAAAGGACCCCAAATAATCTGAATCTGAAAAGAATTACAGAGAGATACATTAGAATTAAATTGCCAAAAGTCAAAGACAAGGAGGGCGCCTGGCTGGCTCAGTCGGAAGACCATGAGACTCTTGACCTTGGGGTCATGAGTTTGAGCCCCACATCGGGTATAGCCATTACTAAAAAAAAAATGAATAAACTTAAAAAAGTCAAAGTCAAGGAGAAAATGTTCAAAGTAACAAGAGAAAAACAAGTCATCACATATAAGGTAAATCCTCTCTTAAGACTATGGGAAGATTTCTCAACAAAACGTTGCAGGCCAGGGGAGAGTGAGAGGATGTATTCAGTATACTGGGGCACCTGGGTGGCTTAGTCGGTTGGGTGTCTGACTCTTGAATTCAACTCAGGTCGTGATCTCAGGGTTGTGGGATCAAGCCCTTCATCAGGAGCCTGCTTAAGATTCTCTCCCTCTGCCCCACCTTTCCACTCCTATGCTCTCTCCTTCTCCAAAAAACAAAAACAAAAGTAAAAGTATTGAAAGAACCCTACCCCAGCAAAGCCGCTTTTCAGAAAAAGAGAGATAAAGCCTTTCCCAAACAAAAGCTGGGGGTCCGTCAGCCCCGGGCATGCCTTACAAGAAATGTCCCAGGGCATCCCACTCTTCCAGCAGAAAGAAACGGGTTCCATGACCTCCTGTGAGTGCACTGATGCATGTAGACGACTCGCTGGTTACAGTGAGCTTCAGTCAAAGTCAGACGCACGAGTGTCACGGCAGTGCGTACGGCACTTGCAGCCCTAGCTCGAAAGTTAAAAAACAAACATAAAAACGAATCATAACCACAATAATTTGTTCATGAAAACAGAATATTTAAACATGCACAAATTGGAGCATCAATCATGGAACATCGAGGGAGAGAGGATGAAAAAGAGACCTTATGGAGGCTATTGAAGTCAGGTCGTTATCAGCTGGTTATTAGGAGAAGATATTTTATGTAACCCGACAACCGCAGCAGCAACGCCGGTCACAGACCCACAAAAGATTATGATAAAGGCGTCAAAGCTAAAGAGAGGTGAGCAACAAAGGTCCACAAGGAGAAAACACTGAGCAAAACGGAGAAAGTAAGTCCTTCCCTCTCAATAATTAAAGGTTTTTAAATGTAAGAGGATTCTGCAATTGAGAGACACTGAGTGGTGAAAGGATACATTGCTTTTTTCCAAAAGATCCAATGATATTCTGGGAGTCTCTCTGGGAGAGACTCACTCTAGCTTTAGAGACACAGAGCAAGAGCAAAGAAAAAGTGAAAGGAATTTCAAGCAAACAGTGGCCCCAAAACAGGGGGATAGTTATACTGACATCAACGTGGGATTTGAACTAAAAATGATCAAACAAGACAAAGAATGTTATATGACGATAAGCGCTCCATCCCTGAAGAAGAAATGACAACTGTAAACACTTATGCACCCAACATCGGCACGCCCAAACCCATAAAGCAAATACTCACAAAACTCAAAAAGAAATAAGCAGCAATACCATATTGATTGGGGACTTCAGTAACCCCACTCCCAAGCACGGGACAGAAGATTAATGCCATATCTCGAAGCGACGACCTCTCTCCCACGTGCGCTGCAGTGTTGTTTACAAGAGCCAAGACACTGAAACGACCGAAGCATCCATCCGCAGCTGACTGGACACACAAGGCGTGAGACATGCGTCACTCCATCACGAAAAAGAGAGCAGCCCTGCCGTTTGTAGAACACACTTGAAACCTGAGGCCACTAGGCTCTATGGCGTGGGTCAGACAGAGACAGAGGAACATGGTACGATCACACCCGCACGTGGAACCTAAGACAACCTGACCCATGGCAACAGAGAACAGATGAGCAGCTAACCAGAGGCAGGATGGCAGGACTGGGATGTGGTGGAGGGGCTGCATGGTAGCATCTTCCAGACGGAAGACGGTAAGTTCTGGGAACGAGACATACAGTGGCGACGGCAGCTAACGTGCTGTACCCACGCCCGTCAAATCACTGTGTCGTTCCCTCTACACGTACACGAAGTGACCTGTCCGTTATATGCCAGTAACACTAGGGAGAATGAGGGAGAGAGAGGAAAGAACATCGGGGGGGATGTCAGTGGCCGACATGCACACGTTCCCGGGACACTTCCGCAACTTGGCCGCATGGTTAGAATTCTCGTGCCGCGGTGTTGTTTGTCACAGTGCTGCGTGGGCCTCTGTGCTGCGTGGGCCTCTGTGAAGCAGCCCGAGCCGGGCAGAGCACCCGGGCAGGAGAGCAGGCTGCCCACCAAAGGAACAAGGACGGTCCGCCGGCGTCAGAGGGCAAAGCTGCCTGAGCGGCGGCACGTGAAGGTGAAGATATGCTTCGTGAGACACAAGCAGGTTTGCAGAGCAAACCAGTCACCCTTGAAGTCCTGGAGGGCTCGGATCCAGCTCGGCCCCCTGGTAAACCCGCTGCGGCCAACTAGGACACGAAGCCTCGGGTGGCGTGTCTGGGACAGGGTCAGGGCGACAGAGCAGCTGCTGAGGGACTGGGGTGCTCAGCTCCCAGCCCAGTGGCTGGCCCCTGTGGGCGGTCAGTGGAGGCTGCCCGACCCTCAAAGTCCCACGCCCTGAGCTCTGGGGCAGGTGACTCTCAGGTGTGGGGCCGCTAATTCCAGCAGGGATGTGCCTAGCGGCCCCTGCAAGTCCCACTGAGTTCACCTGCATCCCAAGCCACCCCTGACTCCCTGCACCCCAAGAGCACCTCAACCTGGAAAAGAGCGACACCTGGTGACATGCGCCCCTGGCCCCACAGGAGGGCTTCCTGGGTTCCCCGGGGCATGCGCCCCTCTTCAACACAGCTGCAAGGTGCTGTCCTCCCTGTCCAGCTGGCAAGCTCTGCTGGGAGCCAGCATCCAGCCACAGGCCCTCACCTGCCTCCTGCAGTCCTGCCCCCCTCCTTCCCTCCCCCATTTATGCCTCCCTTCCTACCCCCTTCCTTCCAATCTGCCCTTCTTCCTCCTACCCCCTTCCTCCTCCCTTCTTCCCTCTCTCCCTCCTCCCTTCCTCCCCTCCTCCATCTGCCCTTGTTCACACCCACACCTCCATGGCGCCTGCCCACCCAGCCATAAGGATGCTGCAGGCTTCCCAGTGATACACTGATGAGGCTAAAGCCCCAGCAAAGGAAGGGGTCACCCCTCGTGGTCTGTGAGGACTGCTGAGGTTCTAGACGCCCACATCTCCTCCTTCTCTCCCTGTGCGCTCTCAGTTCTCACATGGGCCCATCTCACTGTGACTGAGTCCTGGGTCCTGCTCTTATCTGCGGGCTGGGAGAATGAGGGCTGGCCCACTCCCACCCCATCCACCCCTACACTGTGCTGGCATCTACCTCATCGCCTTACCCCACCCACCCACCGGCAGCCTCCTTTGTCCCCCAGACCACGATGACCACACCGTCCAGTTTTCCCCTCAGCTGAGTCCCCCACAGATGCCACACCTGAGCTGGGGCAGCCACAAAGCATGAGGTCAAGAAGAGACTTCTGTGACTCCCACCATCGAACGTCTTCCCCTGTTTTTCTTTGACCCTCATTCTCCTCCTATCCCAGGGTCCCTGTCCTTCCTTCCCTGTGAACCAGCCTTGGGAGGGGCAGAGGGACGAGGAAGGGGAGGAGGGAGGCACCTGTTCCCTTGCTTGGAAAGAGGCACAGAAACAGGCGAAAGAAGTGTCCCCCGTACCTGGGTACCTGGGTACCTCAGGGACTCTGCAGGTGTCTCGGTGGCAGTCACTTTCGCTGAGGGAAAACAGTGTTCAGAGTCCAGGGCCAGGTCCTGGGAGAAATGCTGCTGAGCCAGACAGGCAGGACTCCTCCAGGGGTCCCCACGCATGGCCCCTGCGGAGAAAAGCTCCCCATGTAAGACAAAGCTTTGGCCGTGTGGCCAGGCAAGTAGAGCAGGAGTCTGCCACAGGACAGAGGGACCCTGGACACGCTGGCCATGTGTGGGAGCTGGGGCACAGCTCCACCCAAGGGGCCTTCCCACCAGAGGGGGACAGCAGCCTGGGGAGAGCCCCTCCCTGCAGGGAGGAGGTACGGAGACCAGAGGGCAGAAGCTGGGGTGCCTGGGGGTGCCCTGGAATACCCAGCAGCCCGGCAACATCCCCCAGGCCCTCCCAAACCTGCAATCCCAGCTCCCCGCCCCTCACCTGGACAGCTTTGCCTCAAACTTCTGCTGTGGGACCACAGGGTGGTCATCTTGGCTGAAGAGAGGAAAGGTGCCCTCTGAGTCACTTACTTCATGAATAGTAGCGACCGCTAACACAGTTCCTCAAGGGGAGGCGCCCCAGGTGAAGGGGAGGAGTATGTCCCTGCCCCCATCCCTGCTGACCCCAGCCAGGCCCTGTGAAGGGCGGCGGGGAGGCAGGCTCCCGGAGAAGGTGTGGGGAAGCCGTCCTCCGTCTGGAAGGCCAAGGAAGGCCCATCTCAGTGAGTGGAGAGGAGGGACAGAAAGCTATCATCACCTCAGCGGTGGGCTCTCCCTTGGCCCTGCAGTTGGGGGACCTCGCCTCTGCTGCAGAGAGCAGTCATGGCAGCTCGGCCCCAAGAGCCACCTGTCCATCCAACCAGTAGGACAGAGGGAGGAGAGCTGGGGTCGGGACTTGGCTCTCGGGCCCAGCCCTGCCGGCTCACTCGCGGTGCTGGCTGGGGGCGCTCGCCTCACCTGCTGGCAGCCAGCCAGAAGAAATTAGCTCTGAGAGGACAGCGGGGCTTCCCTTGCCTGTGCCCTTGTGGGGTCAGAGGGTTCCCCATCCCCAGTTGGCCCCACTGAAGCAGCTGAAGGGAGGCCGGAACCAGCATGCGTGCCATCCCTCTGGGATCCCCGTGCAGCCCGCTGGGCCACGTGTTAACTCTTTGACCACATCCACTCCAACAGAGGTCAGAGCTCTGCCTTGTCCTTTGTCAAGATTCGAGAAAACACAAGAGGGAGGAGCTCGGAGTCACCCTGGGAACCGAGGATCTCTTTGGCTATAATTACCTGGAGTTGGATACATACATGTATTTCTACTTGGGTTCTAGATCTTTCTAGAAGGAACCACCCTGACTCCAAAGACTCTGCCGTTACCTTTGAGATGCTCTTCTTTGCCCCCATCCAGGAATCAGGCTGAAAACATTGCTGGGGGACAAACAAGAATAAGAAGTTGAGTCTTCGCTGTGCTGGGGCACAGACAGGCTGAGACTTGGACACACATACTCTGAGCCTTTCGGCCTCTGGCTCCTGAGGGAATAGACGTGGGGCCCAGGCAGAGCCCTGCTGACCCCCACCCCACCTCTACCAGGCAACCGGGCCATTGTAACCCCATCTTATCACCATAGTAACCAATAGCAAGAACGGGGACCCTGGCATCAGATTCACCTAGGTGCGACTCCAGATCCCGGCACAGCCCTGAGCAGTGAGGAGGGGTGTGAGTAGAAACCTCTCTTTTGAACAAGCCCCCCGGGGGGTCTGCAGGCACTCTGAACTCGAGAGCCCCGCCTCCTCTGTTTTCTAACAGTGCTGTCACATAGAGAGCAGAAGCCGAAGGGCAGGTCACCAGCTCCGTGGCTTGCCAGCTGAGTGACAGAGAGGGAGGAAACCTGGGGACACAGCTGGGATGTGCCATGTAGTGCTCGAACCCCAGTCTTGACGTGACTCGCTCTCCTGTCCTCCCCTCCCCTGCCATGGCTTCCCCCCATCCATGCACAGCTGGTTCCTCCTCCAAGAAGCTTCTGTGTGTCCCTGTGAAGTGGCCTCTCCCTGCACTGTGGGTGGGATTTGGGTTAGGGTACGAGGGCCTAACCTCAGCCCCTCCACATGGCCGCCTGGGGAGCAAGGACAGGGTCTGAACCGCCTTGGGGCAGGTATCCGGCCTGGAGCCCCACAGGTCTGGAGCGAGAGAACATATGAGCAACACAGGGGTGACTGCACGGAGGCGGCTGAGCTGATGATGGCAGCAGAGGACGACCCACGGGGAGAACATGGGGTCTATATCCCCCGCGACCTTGCCCACCTCGTGACCTCATCACCTCTCGGACAGCAGCACCCACCGGTGCGGATATACCTCACATCCTCTCTGTCCACGCAGACCGCTCGCTGGAGGTCCGCAGTCTCCTCAAACTCAAAGCGGGCAAAACAGAATTCCCGTCACGCCCCCTCCCTGACCGGACCCCCTGTCTGAACTACATCTCCTGGTGGCACCGCTCTCCAGCACGCACTGCAGAGGAAGGTGGGGCTCCGATGGGCACAGATCAGACGGAAGAGGTCACGGCCACCCCAGGAGCCTGGAGGCAGACCCCTGGGGAGTTAGAAAGGAGACCTGGCTCCCTCTGAGGCTTCGTCAGTGTGGGACTTTCTTCCTGTTGCCAAATTAGATGGTAATTTTCCCATCGAAGAATTCTGTCCGAGGATTTATCCTGGTTTTCGAGAATTTAAAAAAAAAAAAAAAGGCATTGAAAGATTTTTAAATCACTCTTTTCATATTGAGGTCATCTGTTAAACTGTAAGTCTTCATCTGAAGAAAGAGCTCTTATTGTGAGCTCTTGAAAAGTGCCCAAAAGTATGGGCTTATTCACATCAGGATGGGATTTTTCAGTTACACTCAAACAAAATGTAAAAATTCTACACCCACAGTAAACTTATGAAAGGAGCACATGAAGAGGCAAAGTCCAAGGGGAAAAAAATCTGCTCTAAAAGAAAATTTATATCAAAAAGAAAATAATCAGGTGAATCTTTCAGGTTCTAAACCTTTACCAGTCTAAAAAATCTAACAAGGCAATCCAGGGTATGTCAAAATGAGGGGAAAAGAAGACAAAATGAGATGTAAACACGGAACAATGCAGAGGAAGAGGGAGCTGGAAGACTACGTCAAATGAACCCCGGCATCTAGGTCAAGAATAGAGGCCAGACTCCTGATTCCTGACCCCTGACCCCCAACACCAGACACCTAACACCCAACTCTTGATCCCAGACCCCAACCCCAGGGTCCCAACCCCTGATTCCTGACCCCAGACACCAACATGAGACGCCAGAACCCCAACGTGAGACCTCTGGGCCCCGGCCCCAGGCTCCAGACCCAGAACCATTGGGCCAACGCTCTGGGCAGCTGGCTGTCACATTCATTGTGAACAGCAGCAAGGCCAGAGGGGGTGAAGTGTTCAGAGCTTGGTCACACAAGGAAGCTGCAGGGCACGGGGACATGGGGCTCCAAATTCTTGAACGCAAGACCTGGGCACAGGTCTCTCGGCACTCCCTGGGGTCCTTCTGTTATAGGAAGAACGGGCTTGTGCAGTGTGAGGACACGCTCCGATTCAGACTGTGGGACAGGCTGCTTTCCGAGAACGCGCTTCTCCTGCTACACGAAGCTCCGGGTGCGGGGGCGGGCGGCTCACCTGCAGAACAGGCTGTGGAGCCAACTCAGCCCCGTGACCCCAGCACCACACAGGCAAGCCCTGAGTGGGGGCCAGACACCCCGGGAGGACAGCACAGCAGCTCAGGAGGTCCACCTGCGGCTCGGCAGCCCCCACGTAGTGGGCAGAGACCACCTGGAATGTCAAGAGCCCCATCTCTGTTTCACATGTAGTGGCTGCCCATGTGGCTTAGGCCAGACTCGCTCTTGGAAGCCCCAGTAAGTCTCCAGCTCTGGCAAGTCAAAGAGTGTCTCCCTACCCCAGGAGATCACTCACGTGACAGCCTATCTGTCCACTCACCCTGCCAGACCTGACACTGTTCAGCACTGGGAGCTATCCCACCAGAGCACCAGGCTCAGTAAACACCTGCCCAAGTGAATGTGTTGATCTTGCCACAGCTCAGGAGCACTGTTCCCAAATCACACCCTGGCTGAACCGTCAGCCCTGAGAAGAGATGTGAGCACAGACCGGCTCTCCCTCCAGGGCCAGGGAAGTGGGTGTGGAGGGGTCCACATCTGGGCCTGGCCACTTCCCACCTTGGAACCTGGGTGTCACCGGAACCTCTGGGGCCTTGGTTTCTCGGAAGTAAAATGGGGACAATGATACATATCATCTTCTAGGTTGCCGGAAAAGTCACGAGAGCATCCATCAGCATTTTCCTCAGTGCCTCGCACAGAATGAAGGTCTGGTAAATGGAAGCCCACTCGAACAGATTCCTTTTCTTTTCTTTTTTGGAGAGAGTGTGAGTGTTGTAAGGTGGGGCAGAGGGAGAGGGACAGACTGTCAAGCAGGCTCCCCCACTGATCGCGGATCCCGACATGAGGCTCGATCTCATGATCCTGAGGTCACAAACTAAGCCAAAACCAAGAGTCGGACCCTTAACCATTCAAGCCGCCCAGGGATCCCAGTAACCAATTTCTTTATGGCAGTCATCAGTGATGATGTGTAGAGCTCTCAAGCTGAACCCCGAAACGCAAGCGCCTGCTTGCGGTCTGAACTCCACATGCCAAATTTCAGCATCCACTGCAAAGGCGAGGACGGGGACAGTGTCACCTTGGGGGTAAGGACAGTGAACAGGAGAAGGATCCATCAGATCCTATTTTTTAAGGGGATGCAAGTTACTAAGTTTGTTTTAAAACATAAAATATACTTATTCTTTTAAACTAATAAAATGCAGTTTTAAGAAAAAAGGTCTTCTCTGTCGTCCACAGATGTACTTCAAGCGTGATGGGAGTTTCCTGTGCTGAAGTAACTGATGTTCCTAACAGGATCTCCAGCTCGGAAACCGAAGCCCACCACAACCCTGGCTCCTATAAGTGCCCATAAGTCATCGGGGAGCTGAGCAGGGTGCTGGCTGCAAGCCCATGACCCGTGGAGTGGAGGGACCCGAGGCTGGGACCCAACCACACCCCCTCAGATTCCTTCCTAAAAGAAAAGAGAGACGGTGCTGCTCACGCCTTCTACGGGGCTATTGCTGTAGGCCGACCACAGCTGGTTTCATGAACTACAGTCAAATAAGCTGTTTGCTGTCTTTGCACAAGACATTCCATCCTGTTTGACAGAGCGGCTACCCTCTGTGGACTGAGGTCCAAAACAAGGACCAGAGGGGCCTGGGGGTATCCACGACCTCGCTCAGCCGGTGAGGGACCGGGCGGCCACCATGCCCCAGCTCCCCCTGTGCTTCTGCCTGGAGTCCTGCCCCGGCTTCCTCGGAAGGAGGAACCCCCAGCACCGTGAGTGTGGGCCCCACTTCCCAGGCCGGGCTCTTCACCCACGGCCCCCTCTGCCGCCCTCCCTGCATCGACTATGCCGACAACAAGGACGAAGATGTGGACGGGACGGCGTGGGAGGTCCCCCGCACCCACGGCGGATGGCGGCTCCGAGGATGGGCTCATCCTCAGCTGTGCTCCCGGGAGCCCGGAGCCCGAGGGCACAAGGCCTCCCGCTGCACAAGAAACGATCTCCCGTGGGGGCCGCGGGTCCCCCGGGCTCCGAGCAGGAACCGGAGCTGCCCACATGCGTCCTGCCAAGGAAGGATCAGCCCGGGCTCGCCGGCCCCGTGGCCACAAGGCTCCTCCTGCCCGCCGGTCCTCCGTGTGGGCTGGCTCACCTTCCACTCAGCAGGGATGGCCAGGCCCTGGCCTAGCTCGGAAGCACCCCCGAAGAACCCCACACACACCCTGGCCGCTGCCGGGTCCGGAACCCCGTTCCCATCGGGCCCCGTGCACGCCAGCACCCACGCAGGGACACACCCACGCACGCGCAGCCCACGACGAGTCCCTCGACCCGTCGTGGGAACAGATGCTCGCTGACGGTCTCGAGGTTCCTGCAGAACCCCGTCGCTCCTGCCCAGGAACTGCCTCCTGCGACGGCATCCCCGTGAGAACCCTCCTGGCACAGACCACGTGGCTGAAACGCACACGCTGAGCACACCCCGGGTTCGGACAGGGTGTGGACCCACGGGAACACACACGCAGCTGTGAGTGGGAACCTGGGAGTCTCCTCGGGAGGATCTCCCGAGCCGGACCCACGCTGACTCCCTGACCGCCCCCCCCACCCCATTGCACACGCGGGTGCATGCCCAACACCGACGGGCCCCTGCATGCGGGCAGTGCTCAGCGCGGTGGCCTGCTGCCGTCAGCACCACCGAAACAAGTCCGATGTGTGGGGGCCACTGTCTGGACGCGGCATGGGGTGGGGGGTGAGCATGGAGCGGCTGGGGAGGGGCCCTCGGGACTCGGGTGTGAGGAGGAAGTCGGGGCAGGGGTCCCCAGGAAGCGGTGACCTCACTTCCCTGACCACAGAGCCCAACAGAATTGGAACCCACGTCACCAGGCACCCACATTCCAGGGACGCCCCCCTGCGCAGCTCGTTGCTTTGGACATCGTCCAACCAACACCATGTTCGCATGCTGCTTCCCAAACTCGGGACGGTGGAGACGGAGGACGGCGCGCCCGGCTACCACTTCCCCGCGCTGTGGAGATCCTTTCAGGGCTGCCCGACGCATCTGGCCTTTCGGCCGAAAGGAGACTAAGGTGACACCGGGAGGCCAGAGCCGGCCGCCCAGCCCCACACGCTCGCATCGACGGGCGCAGCCACGGGTCCCCTCAACTGCTGGGCTTGTGTGTGTAAGTGTCTTTGTGTGTGTGTGTGTGTGTGTGTGTGTACGTGTGTGTGTGTGTGTGTGTGTGTGTGTGTGTGTGTGTGTGAGCGTGCCTGTGCAGGTATGTGTCTGGAAGGAGGGCTCACAGGCGGTGGGGCCTTCCTGAGCAGGAGCAGGTGGATGAGGGGTCAGATGCCCGGTGGGCAGGTCGCGGTCAAGGTGAAGGCTGGCTGGGTGGGACAGGTGTGGGGGATGTGAGCTCCTGGCCAGGGTCGATCCCCAGAGCCCTGCAGGTGTGGGTCCCGGGACCGGGGGTAGGGCTGGGCAGGCACAGGTCTGGGGCCCACGTGGGAGCAGCAGGGGGACCGGGCAAGAGGTGAGTGGGGTCGGCCGGGCGGGGCTGGGATGGCTCCGGGCCAGCGACCGGTCCCTGTCTTGGCAGAAGGCCACGGAGGAAGAGACGAGGCAGGCGGCCACCACCTCCTCTCTGACCCAGGAGTCCGCAGGCCCAGGAAAGGCTTCTGAGCCTGCCAGGCCACCTGCGGAAGCCGAGCCCCAGGGTGAGAAGGCGGGGCGGGGCTGGGTGCCTGGGTGTATGCGGGAACGGGTCGGTGCTGGGCCCACAGGGACGAGCCCCACAGGCTGGTGCGGGGCCAGGAGCAAGGACTGGGCTCAGAGCACCCAGCGGGGACACTGCCCTCGGGGAGCCGTCCCGCTGAGGGTTCCTTCCCTGGCTGCGGCCTCTCCGCAACGCCCCGCCTGGGTCCTGGGGGCGCCAAGGCACACGCAGAGGCAGGCAAGCGCAGGACCTTCTCTCCTCTCCCAGCTGCTCCTGGCAAGGAGCTCGGGCCCCTCCTGACATCAGCAGGAGCTGGGGATTGGGAGACGGTGCCTGCCGCCACCTCAGCCGGGGCCCCGCCGCCAGCAGGTGACCAGGAACCGGGCCCCACAGAGCCTGACGCTGCCCAGGAAGAGCTGCGGCCTGCTCCTGCCCCAGGCCATGCTCCTGCTCCTGCTCCTCTCACGATCCTGCGCCTTCCCCCGTCCCTGCCCGGGCCCCTCATCCTGCCACAGGCCCAGCTCCTGCCCTGCATCCTGCACCAGCCAGCACCACCGCACCTGACCCAGCTGCAAACCCTGCCGCTGCCCCTGCCCCGTCCCCTGCCCCGGCCTTGGCCACGGCCCCTTCCCCGGCTGCGCCCCTCTTACTGCCCCACACCCAGCCCCTGCCCCAGCCCCTGTAAGGACTGATTCCCCTTGCCCGGCCCCTGCCCCTTCGCCTGCCCCGGAGACAGCTGCTGCCCCTGCCCGTGCCTCTGCCCTTCTTCTTGCCCCACACCCAGCTCGTGTATCTGATCCTGCCCCTTCGCCTGCCCCGACCCAGGCCACGGACACCTCCCCTGTCCCCGCCTGTACCCCTGATCCTGACCCAGTCCCGGCTCGGGCCCTGGATCCTGCGCCAGCCATCGCCGGGACACCTCTCCCAGCTCCAGCGCCTTCCACGGCCCCTTCCCTTGCCCCTGCCAGGATCCCTGCCCCTTGGCCTGCCCCTGCCTCTGCCCCTGCCAGGACCCCTACCCCTTCGCCTGCCTGTGACCCTGCTCCTGCCCCAGACCCAGCTCCTGCCCCTTCTCCAAACCCCGCCAGGACCACTGGCCACTCCCCTGCCCCTGCCTCTGCCCTTCTTCCTGCCCCAGGCCCAGTTCCTACCCGGGATCCTGCCCCTGCCCCTGCCCGTGCCCCTGCCCATGCCATTGCCTCTGAAACGATTCCTGCCCCACACGCATGCCCTGCAGCTCTTCCTGCCCCTGCCCCTTTCCCTGCCTGGAAGACTGCCCCTTCCCGTGTTCCTCCCTGGGTCCCTGTTCCTGCTCCAGACCCCACCCGTCCTCCTGCTCCTGCCCCTGCCCCTGCCGCTTGCCCACCCCCTTCCCCTGCCCCTCCAAGGACCACTGGCCCTTCCCTTGCCCCTCTCAGGGCCCCTCTGTCTTCGCCTCTCCCTGCCTGGGCCCCTGCTCTTGCCCGAGACCCAGGTCCTGCCCCTGCTCCTGCCCCTTCTCCTGCTCCTGCCTGGTTCCCTCTTGCTGCGCCACACCCAGGCCCTGCCGCTTCCCCGGCCTCGGCCAGGACCGCTGCCCCTCCCTTTGCCCCTCACAGGGCCACTGTCTCTTCCCCTGCCTCTCCCTGTTCCCACGGGACACCTGTTCCAGCCCCACACCCAGCTCCTGCCCCTTGCTCCTGTCCTTTCCCCTGGCCCTGCCTGCACTCCTCTTCCTGGCCCTGACCCAGCTCCAGCCCTGCATGCTGCACTGGCCCCTACTGCTGACCCTTTCTGTCCCCTTGCTCCTGCCCCGGTCCCAGCTCTTGCACCAGGCCCAGCTCCTGTGTCGGCCCCTGTCCCAACACCTGCCCCTACACCTGCTCATGCGGGGCTCCCAGAGCCCCATCCAGAGGCCCCCGCCCTGAGGGGAGAGCTCCCTGGACGGGTACCCTCCGTTCCATGCCCCGACCCCGATGGCCCGCCGCCACGGTTCATCCCCTCTGCCTGGGTTCTTTCTCTCTGCTTCGGTCTCACCGTCATCCTAGCTTTGCATGCCCTCGACGCTCTCGCCTATCTCTTTTAAATAAAATGCATCGTTTTTCCGTGGAAACCGTGCTCAACCCTAAGTCCGTCCCCGGCGGCGCCGCCCCCCCCGCCCCCTCCCACCGCCCCCAACAGCCCAGAACATCGCTGTGGAACAACTCCTTCCCCGAAGGGGACCCTGAGCCCAAGCCCTCCCTGCCCATCCCCCAGTCCGGCCCCTCGCCACGCCTCAGCTGATTTCTCTCTCCCTTCCTTCCCCTGTTCTGGACGTTTCTGGGAGGGGGATCACTCTGGAGGTGCCCGGGTGTCTACCCACCTCTTTTCAAAGGGGACTGGGTTTTGTCCTGGGCGTCTTGGACATGGAACTTGCCCCCTGCCATACCGAAAACCCCGAAGGGTTCTAGAGGAGACGGGATCACGGAGGCCCCTTGAGTGCAGAGGGGTCCAAGGTCGAGGCCGTGACCCCTGTTCCCGCCGGGACACCACAGCCTGACCCCAGATGCGACCCGGCAGCTTCCTCCTGAGGCCTGCACACACACCAGGGCGAGGCACACAGCTGGAAGACACACCCCACACGGCATAACCATCGCTCACAACCCAAGGCCAGAGAAAGCTCTCCCCGGCCTCTGGTGCCCCCCAGGCTCCAAGGCACCGGGTCCCACAACGACACAGACCGAAAGCATGCCAGGTGGATGGGGAGGGGGGTGCGGGGGGCCGGCGGCGGACAGGCCACGCGGGGAGCCCGTGTCAGCGATGCGGGAGCTCCCCGGGAAGGCCTCTGGCCAAGGAAACCCTACGGAGGCAGCGCGCGTCCCCCTCAGACCGGCCGGTGTCTGGCCTGAGGACCAGCAGCCCTGGGGAGAACGTGCCGACACGGAGGTCCAGGGCACGTCCCCCGGAGAGAAGGGGGACGGGCACCCCTGTCTGGGACCACAGCGGGCAGCACCCATCCCAGCCCGCAGGGGCACCCATCACCTAGCAGTGCTCGTCCGGGGACTCAGCCCGCCACCTCTGGCACGGTGTTTCCCGCCAGAAGGGAGAGAGCAGGGTGAGACAGTCGGGGAGCGCTCATGCCCAGGGACGTGGACGCCGTCCTCGGTCCCAGTGCTCAGGTGACAACGTCCTGGAGCTAACCGTCCCAGTCTCCTCCGGGGCACCGGATCCGGGAAGCCCCTCCTGAGAGCCCTCCTGCCCCCCCTGCTCCTGGGAACAGTCACAATTGGTGGACGAGGAGGTGGACAGGGTCCAGGATGGCAGAAGGCCATCCAGGATGGCCCAGGAGGAGGAAGGGCAGGACGGCGAGGACAGATGCACCTGCCCTGAGCCACCATCCAGGGTCTGGCCGGGGATGCCCTCGCACCTCCCTCCACCCAAGGACTCCAGAGGCATGGGCCGCACTCCTGGGCTTTCACGGCCTCCCTCCCTCATGCCTTCAGTCCCTCAGTCCTTCCTTCCCTCCCTCCTGCCCTCCCTCCCCCTCTAGGCCTTCCTCTTCTTTCCCTCCCTCCTTTCCTCCCTCTCCCCCAGCTTGACTCCCTCCATTCCTCCCTCACCCAGCAGAGGCTCTGGGGTCCCAGCAGGGAACTGAGCCCTGGGGCTTCATCCGGGAGCAACCCCAACCACATGGTCCCTGTCCCCGGGGCACTCACGGTCACTGTGGGCGCTGACGGGGCCCGGTCCTCAGGTTGAGCAGCGGGATGGCCACTTGGAATCCGCTGCGGAACACGGGGGCCGGCTGCACAGAGGGCGGAAGAGAACGAGGCTTAGCACTGCCTCCAGAAACATCGAGTCCTCCACGTGACGACCTGGGCGTCCTCATGGCCTGCCGGCCCCGATCCCCCGAAGCCCCAAAGACTGCGTCGGTCCGTTTTGACTGGGGCTTTGGGGCACCGCTCTTGGGCCCCAGGAACAGCATCGCAGCCAACATCCCCAGGGCCTCCGAGTTTTCCTAAGGACCTCGCAGGTCCTCTGAGCCTGACGTCGTCCTCCTTGGGAAGCAATGTCCTGTCGACACCCGTGTCTGTCTCCTGCCTCTTCTGGGATCCCTCAGGGGCCACACCCACCACGTGGGGCCGCCATGACCAGGACACACCCCGTGCCCCGTGGCGGGACGCCCGCCTCCAGCGCTGGGCCCCTCACAAGCCCGGTGCTCTG